>NC_142405.1:8599754-8751464 GCF_059441095.1 Idiotropiscis lumnitzeri | reverse complement strand
AGTATAATGGAGGCACGCACCTTATTCCTTTGGAGTTTACAAGCATAGAGTTCACAGCCCTATTGTACGCACGATTTAAATACGAATAAAATAGATTAGAGCACACACGGTACAGTACAGTGACTATTTTCCAAAAGTTGTCTGTTCATAAACGTCACATTACACAACAAAAGCTAACTAGAAGCACGCGTGATAAAAATCACACTTCCGAGCTGGATCCTTCAGAATAAAAGCATAAATTGAAACGTTATTGTTTACAATTAGTGGGGGGGGGAAATGAAAGAAAATCGTGCAAGAAAACGTGGATCAACCTCCATTAAGCGTTTTCCACGAAAAAAACAAACAGGGGTTTCACCTCAAACCCCCCAAAAATATATTTTTTATAATGTATTTAAAAGAAACACACGAATAGGTGAATCCACTGGTGCCGAACCACGAGAATGCATTGGTCCCCTGTATAATAATTATAAGTAATCAACAAAAAATAAATAAATAAATGAAGAATTGAAAACAATTAAATTAAAATGGATAAACACATTTAATTAGCCAACTTTGAATTTTAAAATGAATGCAACAATTAATACAAGACTCTTGAGAATGTTAATGATTTGTTAATGATTATTCTTTTATTACCATGCGTTAATATAACAATAATAATAATAATTAAAAGATCCAGTTTTTATGACAAAAAAAGCATAATTACTACAATTAAACACATTTTCTGCATCAGATCTCATCCCAAAAATTATCCTGAACATTATAACTATAACTTGCTCAATGTATTATAACCTGAGTCTTTGTTTTCCATGCTGTGGCAAACGGACAAATTTCTCCATATCAAGAGAGGTTTCCCTGTTACTCTCAATATGTTGTATTCCTAATTATTCCTAAGTATTGGGATTAAATGTGAATGTGAATGGACGTGACTATTTGAGGTCAAATGCTACTTACATTATCCTATTTAATGTTAACCTTTTTTTTAAAAATGCAATTTCTAAATGATGATTTTATTTACCACGTGGGGAAAATAATACAAACCTATGTGGGAAAAAGTAATTGCCCCCCTTAGTTAGGTTTTGGGAAAGCTGAGTTTAATTTCACAGGCATCACCCAACCACCACCTTTGTTGAATCAATAAATCAATAAGAAGAATGTATTAGACAAAGTGAAGTATGCCACAAATCGCAACTACAAACGCAAAATACTTTTTCACAGCACAGCATTGAGTCTTAGTAATGCATTGCTTTTTATCATAAAATTGTGCAGGAGACATGCCTTTGCTCGTTTGCTCTTAACGCTCCAATTGAAGTAAAACATCACGCAGCACACAGGAATGCAATCAATCCACATTTATTCTGTCCTGGTTCTGCCTTGTTCTCGAAAACGCTGATTACTTCAGAAAAAACACAAATGCTATATGAGTGGTTAATATTTTTGAAGCATGAGGTCATAAGGTAATTGTATGAAAGGCATATTGGTAGCCGTTCCAAACAAACTGTATTTGTTGGTTCGTTAGCTGTGAGTGACAAAGAAGAGTCAGGATAACATAAAGCAAAGCATAACTCCAAAGAGGAGTAGAAAAGTATGATTTTTTTTTTAACTATAAAATGAGAAGCTTCTGTATGCTTTGCACATTGCATGGTATGCAATTACAACTACATTGTAGAGTTGTCAGTCAGAACACGGGATTGGAAAAGAGGGCGGCACGATAATTGCACATCGTTATTGGGTGAAAAATAGCTTATTTTCTTTTCTTAATTTTTAAAGTTCATAAAGCAAAAAAAACCCCATAAATGAATAAAATCTTGGCTATTGCTCAGTGGAAAAGCATTTCCTTTGTTTATTATTACACAACGACGGAGACACCACCCTCTGAACCTTTCGGACAAACAATAATACTTTTGAGTGACACAGCCAGGGTAATAATTTAACTTGGTTTATATGGTCTGCAGTGGACAAGTATACTAGAGCTCCCTTCGAGATGTTACCAATGTTTTGACCTTCTCAAGTAGCAAGATTGAATAATTTTGCTGTCTCTGTTAATGTGGGTGTCCATGTTGTTGTTTGTTAGGTGGTTCTTTCTGCTCATCAATCTAGTCACCTCCACTCTGACGTATAGGTTATGATGCGGGGACTTTAATACTCTTCATCTAGGGGGAAAGAAAATAGGAGAGTAAGCATCTATATATAAAAAGCAAAGGTCAATTAGCTGACTTTATAGCCATATTTATTTGATGTAAACTTCCAACGAGTACATTTAACTTTTCATTACTGTATCACAACCATGGACAAAGACAAAAAAGGCATGCGGGCAATCAGGTTGTGGCACATACTTCATTACATCAAAAAAGATGTGTATCCAGTGCTTGAATTTACTAACTAATACATAAAATGAACTGCGAGTCAATTTGTCATCTTTAAATATGACCTCATTAACATTTACCAGTATATCAGAATCTGAAGATATTTTGTCATCCTAGAAGAAAGAACACAAAAATTTCCATTAATTTCCTGCACAATGGCAACAGTGATACAAATTGATCCTCCAGGCCATGTATGATCAATAATTAGAAAATTCCCCAAATTACTGTTTAAGATCATTTGACTTATTTCGCTCAGTATTCATGATAGATATGAACTGCCCAATAAATAAATAAATAAATAAATAAATAAATAAATAAATAAATGAAAAAGAAAGATACAGTTATTACTCGTTTTTCATGAAATATGGAGACCGGAAAATAAAAAAAAACATGACAAACCGTGACATTTAATTAATTGATAAAATAAATTAATTAATAAATAATTAAATGAATGAATAAATAAATAATTAATTACATAAATACATAAATAAAAATAAAAATAAATGGGGGGGGGGGTTTAAGCCCCTAATAATTGCACTTCTTAATCCACGAAGAAGAGCACTGTTGCCGGAAGTAATGATGGCTTTACTTTTGCTTTGCATAATAACATCAACAAGGTCGTTTGGATAAAATGCAACGCGGGATTCTTCTCAAGATAGCATGATTGGCAACTGAGTTGAACTAAAGCAAATAAACATAACATTTCCATATGGCTTAAACATGTTTTGGGACTAGGATGTTTAAGAAATGCTAAATTTAAATTAATAGAAATTTAGGGTCGGCAGTGCAATGAGGTTATGTCTGCCACAAAGTTGAGAGGGCTCAGGCAACCTGTTTTGAGTTTGCAATTGCATCTCAGAATACACCAACTTCACCTGACATTTCGTCCTAAAAAACGGTTAATTGCCTACAGATGGGAATGTAAGCGTGATAGTTTTCTTGTCAATATGTGCTGGAAACCGTCCAGGACTGTTTTGTGCCTCCTGCCCAAAGTCAGCTGGGACACGTTCCAACTTCACTGAGGCATTTTTTGTCCTTTTTTTTTATCATTACCACATCAAACAAAATATGTCATAAATGGTGAGTGCTTAAAACCTTCCTCAGCTTGTCACCATTAGGAACTCACCTGGCACCTCTTGACTTGCATCATCTGGCGGCGCATGTAAATATAAACAGCAAATGGCATAACAACGGCAAGCGTTGAAGAAATCACTAAGAGCACTGTCATGCTAAAATCTGCTGGTGAAGAAAAAAACAAATGCATAATTACTTTGCTCTTCAATAATGACATAAAGAAGAATTAATGTTTTCAGAAACAAGTTATAAATACAGTGGAATCCTGCATATGCTTCAATCCAGTGAACATCTTTGGGATTATTTCTCCAGATCCTGTATTTGATCAAGGCACTGATAGACAAATTTGGCGCTCCGCTGTCGTTTGCTTCATGAACCGATTGTATTTTTTTAACTCGTCTCGATGGCACTCTCCGTTCAACATTGGATCGAAAGTCAGTGTGGACTTGCCATTTCATAAACCCTTTTATCTAAACCAACATCGCCATCTAGAGGAGACCCAAAATACAACAACTGGTTCATGAGGCAAATTTGAAGCTTCATTTTTCCAACACTGGTGGAGATCATTGGATTTCATTCATAAATATGACAACGGCATGGAGCTCATTGTGGAAATTAATTAATTGAACCACTTAGAATCATTATCATCCGGTCACTATTGGGGATGGGTCACACAGACACACAATCAGTGATCCAAGGTGGTCTCCAATTGTCCATGTCACAAGTATATAGAATGCCTCTCAAGCTATGTCACTTCTGATCATTTTGTTTAACAGTTGTATTTTACAGGAGAAGAATTGTTTTCAAGGAGAAAATAAAGCAAGAGAACAGTGTTTAAATACTTTCTATTTGATGATTTTAGAATAATTCAAACGTTTTAATCAAGTAAATATTTGTTACAAGCTTTGTAGAAAAATGCAGTTAAACACAAGTAATTGCATTTTTTTTAAACACACACAATAAAAAATACAATACCAATTGAAATTGATACTGTGATGCCGACCGTTTGACATTGGAAATGATTCATTCTTTCCATTATTTTTGATGGGAAAATTATTCTAAATATCAACAAATTTGACCATCACCACTAATCTATTCATGGTCCATTGTGGAAGTTTCACTATACCTACAAAATCCCAACAATATGAATATTTTCTTTGCCTTAGAAATATTACGTCATAAAACTTACCATTGCTTTGACAGCCTTTATTCTCATGATGCCGTCCATTTACTCCCACCGGCGTAAATTCTGGTGAAGACACACGAGACGTTGGCGCTGGTGCAGTCTGAGATGACATCATTGTCTTCTTCGGTACCGTTGTAAACAGTGCAGCTATTGGAGCCAGAAAAAATGAAAGGCAATTAATTGAGTTGAATTGAAATGGCTTCAAATTGTAAAAGTAAGAAATACACTTGGTTTGTACAATGAGAATTTGTGAAAATAAATTAAAAGCCCTCACCAGCTCGCCAACTATCCTCAAATAATGGGCAGACAGTTTCTGAAAAAGACAACAGAAGTTAAGATATTGCTCATTATGCATACAGGAAGAAAATTCACATTTATTATAAGATCGACAAATTTAATTTCAATTAAAAAAAATCTAATAAAATAAATGAAAAATAAATAAAATGTATACATACCATATTCACAGCCTGCAGTGGAAAAGGAAATCATATAAATTATTACATTTTGAATCCCAATCACGTGCAGCAGGTTCAGTTCTTAACAGTCCTCATAAGATTACTATAAGTACAAGTGAGTTTTTTATTTCAGTAGTTTAATTCAAAAAGTTCAATTCAGGTCATTAAATTAGAACACAGCTGTGTTTGTGTGTTTTCTGCCATTTGAGTATTTCATTTTGTTTGCAAACTGGATGAAAAGACAGACTTGACCTGTACTGTTTTTGTTATCGTAATTAGACAAAAAAAAAAAAAAAACATCTAGTATTCAATTATACAATTGTTTGGTGGAGTTTATATTTTTGTCGAGTTCTTTTGTGTGTTACAGCCGTCTCCAGTGCAAAAAAAATAAATAAATAATCCAAAAGGGTCGTAAAAATTCACAACCTACAAACAAAAATTTGACATCATATATATTATATGAACACATAAAAACTAAAACTGAAGAAATTATTTTAACCAGTCGATTTACTTTACTCAAGATGGAGAGGAAATAAAAGTAAAAATATTTGTGTCGTACGAACCATTTACAGTTCTTTGGGAAACCTTTACTCTGGCTAACAGGCACATTAAGTGATGAGTATGAACGGTAACATTCCGCACAGGTTCACATTTTTCACTTCGTGAGAAGGCCTGAGAGGTGGTCAAAGAAACAAGGTCATATGTTAATATTCCAAATATTCTGCGGATGAACATCCAGTCAAACGGTCATTTACTCACTCACATGTCTGCGAAAGCAGTCATTCAACAAGTGACACATCATGTCTTGCAAACAGTAGCTTTCTATCGTACACTCCGCCACATTCTTGAAAGGAAAACAGACAATGACATAACACACATATGTGAGTCGACTGAATCAATAAATCAATGTTGATTAGTGACTTACTGCGGTGTTGTGCGGGATCACGAGGGAGACCATTTTAAGTTCAGTGGCATTTTCCTGTGTGACAACAGTACAGGAAACAAAACATGTTTAAATATATGATTTGTCAGACAATATATCTCATGACCTCCTGACGGATTCAATTCAAATAATAATCCATTTTTCCAGAAACACCAACAAGCCGTTGTCACTCTTCCGCTGCGATTATTGTTCACCTCAATTATTCTTTGCTTATTTTTCAGCCATTTTATGGAGCAAACCGTTGTCATGCCTCGTCACGTAACTGGATGTGGCACAAGCACGGAGGAAATCAATTTGAAGTTCCTGGTTAGGTTGGGAAAGGACCCATTTCGCTTTCTTCTAGCACCTGTTTTCTGAAGCTGAGCGATAATTGATCATGAGCTGAGCTCTGAGCAACAGTGATGTCATTTTCAGTTGACAGCAAAATGGCAAAATGGCCGCCTCGTGAAATGTACAAAAACAAAAAGATTTTACTGCTTAACTCAGATTCCGTTTATGCAATATTAACCAAAATGCCGTGTTTTGACTCGTGAGACTGCTTACAACATATAATTGCAAAGAAAATTTGAGGGTTCACGTCCCCTTTAATCCTCAATTTGTTTTGACCACAATATGAATAAATGTGATACTGTTGCCGGGGCGATGTCGTCTGCTCATTTAGGGGGAAAAACGTTCAGGTTTTCGATGTACATGAGCAGTCACACCCTTTCATAATAAGTCCCATTTCTTGTTCTATGGTTATCATCACACATTTCCTCTTTACCATCGCCTGTACCTGCTGCAGGTGTCATCAGAAAAACAAAAGAATTTTGAAAATCCATACAAAAAGCAAGAGAGGTTTCACTGTATTTCGGCATCACCTCCTTAACAGTTTTAAGGGGTGTGCTACAATTTGCTGCGACGACATTGCTCACAGTTGTTGCGTAATACCGGTCTTGTATAATCAAAGAAAATCGTACCCATTCCGTCTGTGTAAAATAGTCCTCGCAGTTCTCTTTTGAAGGTTTAGTCAAACTCAGGAAAACCTATAAAAGATAAATGTGTCAATGGGATTGCATGGCAGTACAATTTTTAAGGGAACCCATTTTGGGAAACTGCCAACATTAAAACCCTATCATCAATATATCATCGTATCATTGATATGATTATTATGATAAAATTCTGAAAACCCAAATGGAAATAAAAACAAATCTGTTATTTTCTACAACTCAACTTTATGTTTTGTACATTTAACCAGATTGCTTCAATATTACCAAATACTATACCAAATTGACTAAAAAAACAAAAAAACCCAAAAAAACAAAGAGCGCTCTCACAGGTGCGAATCGATTCTCATTCACATAAAAAATGCAGTTCAAAAGAACGGCATATTCAAGAACGTCACAACACAAAGAAGACAGAGAGGGAGGAAAACCTCAAACTTGATATTATATAAATGTGATATACTACACGTTTTAAATTCCAAGACACTAGTTTTGGTGCTTCTTTGCTCCTTCGGGTATCAGAACTGTTTTAAGGGAATATGCAACTGTAAAAGTTAGACTTTATTTTTTTTTCTACTGCTCCTCAATTGTTGCTAGAGGCTGCAAACTTCAGGCAGCGTGCAGACTTACAATGAGACGCAGGCAGGGGCCGAACCTCCATGTCATTCTGCTACTGTAAACATCCAGGCTCACACTGAACACATGAACAGAGAGGAAGTGACAAGATAGAAATAGCATCTGAAAGAAATGTACATTCAATAATTTGTCATGGAACAATCAAACCATGAAACCAACTCAACAACAAATGTGTCGATTAAACACACATAAGTTATAATAATAGAAAGAAAAAGAAATCAAAGAAAAAAGGGAAATAACAGTTACTTCCTTAGACCAAGCAGAAGAAAACAATGGAATATCTCAACTGGGAGGAACTAATTAGACCACTTCAACACAACTTTCTCTGCTTGCTTTTGCCAGATCAAATTTGCATGCTGGAGCCTTGCCGTGGAGCATTTTCTTCAACTTTCACCAAAGATTTTCAATTGAATTGAGACAATTTGCAGGCCATGGCAATGACCTTATGTGTCTTTTTCAAGGAATGTTTGCAGGTTTTTTTTTTTTACCTTGGGAATTGTAATAATTTGATATGAGAACCAAGGGGTCTTGGTTAAAATGACCAATTTAGATAGATAGATAGATCTTATAAGCCATTGAGCGACTTTCGACTCAGGGGCACCACTAATGACTGAAACCAGCTTGTTCGCTTATACCTCTAACAAACTGAAACAATATTTTTTCAACTGACTAATACACTTTTGATAAATGCGGTCCATGCGTTGTAGCTGTCAGACAGCCCACAGGTATGAGGCGCCGTTCGGGACATAATTCAGGAATAGCGCTCACACTCACTATTGAAATGATAGAAATAGAAATAGATAGAAATCCCTTTATTGTCATTGTACTCAAGTGTGCAACGAGATTAGAGGGCTCCCCTCTCCAGTGCAATACAACAATAATACAGACAAATATATAAATTAGATAAATAAATAAGACAGTGCAATGGAATTCAGTACTGAATAGGGCATATAGAAACACATCACATGTGCGCTCATTCCTGAATTATGTCCCGAACGGCGCCTCATACACAGGTGAGCCCCATGCATGCAGAGCTTGCACTCGCCCCCCCCCCCCCCCCCCACTCCCCCGTCTAGTCGTTATCACAATGACTACAAATAAACTAATAATGAACGTTTTTGTGTACTCACCGCGTTTCGGTGTCGATCTGCTTTTCTCCGAGACAGCGCGCATTCTTTTTTTTTCGCGGTCGGGTTACTTTCACTTTTAGCTTTTGTTCAATCCGATTAGAGTCCCGCCTCAGCAGCGACGCTTCGATCACGCCCAAATGGTGAGCTAATGATACGGAGACTTTCACTACAGCGTCGAGGGATATTTGGGATTAGTCCAAAAGTCAATGGGGATCAACTCCGGAACTCTCGCGAGTCGCGACTTTAATGAGAACAAGGATGGACGGAGGAATAATCATGTCGTTGATTTATAGCTGACAGCGCGACTTTTTTTTCCCTTTTCCTGTCTCTCAGATCCCGCTTTCTAAAGTTCAAGTGACTTTAGTGTCAGATGTGTTATACATGCATGACACGCATGATGCAACATACCTGAAATATCATGTATCTCAGACCTACAGTGCTGTAATAAAATTTTAAAAAAGTTAAAAAAATAAAGAGATTCCTACGCACGTGTCTTTGTTAGAGATGAGCTGAGTCTGTGGCGCCAAATGTGTAGCGACTAATGCTGGAGGAAGATAAACCTGCAGATTCATTTCCAACACCCATGCACATTATCAGTAGTTAATCAACAATCAATGGAGTTATCTCGAGAATTCCTACCTGCAATGAGTCATGAATTAGTGTCCTCAGGCTCAGTTCCCAAATGCTTGTTGTGAGTTTTTAGGATAGGTGACGTCAGACATTGGTAAACAGGCCCTTTTTGGGGAATGAGTTGCAGGATTCAAATTCAAAATGAGTGAATATTTGCAACACGATAATACAGTTTTTGTACTGTCTTCAGTTGAAAAGGATTTGTAAATCATTGTGTTATGGGTTTATTTACGTACACACAATTTTCCAGGAGTTCAAAACAAATGTTGGATACAAAAAAATTTGCAACATTTACAGTTAATTCAGAGATTTAATTTCAGGCAACGTTCCATCAACATATGTTAAAAAAAATCATAATGGAAAGAGTTTATATTTAATTATCATGAAATAAAGACAAAAAAAGGACAATTTTATTATTTAAAGGTAAAATGCAAAAGACACATGGAACAACACCAAAAAAAAAAAAAAAAAACACCCATTAAAGAAAACCACAACAAAGAATTAAACAATATTTATCAAAAAATGTAAATTGTTAACCTTGTAGTTAACATGGAACTGTTAAATGCACAAAATCCCAGGAAGGTAATGCGGTATAAGTAAAAATCACGTGACTTTTTAATGACCATTATTTGAAATCCCAGTCAAAAGAGTGTTTGATTTTCAGAGCCACAATTAGACTGAAAATAAAAAGGTGAATTAAAAAACTGTAATTTTTTTTTTTTTGCTTAAGGACAACGAATTGTCCACGCACATCACTTAACTATTTTGCGATTTTAAGTGAGTCAGGTCACGTGCCGTCATGCCGTGCCGTTATGACGTCACGCTATTTACAAAGCGTAGAAGCATACTGCCGACACACCCACCGTGGGAGAACAAATCGGGGAGTTACGTTCCAACGTGTGCAACTGTGCATGCCCATGTGAGCTTGTTGACAATAGTTTAGGTTAATTTGGCGAAAAAAAAAAAAAAAAGGATGTATTAAAATGGAGCTCACTATTTTGAGGAAATACAGTACAGAATTTGCATTAGTGAAATAAATAATCAACCGACCATTTTCAACAACCGAGGTGTTTCGTGCAACAGCAGTAAAGCCAACGGAGGCTGAACCAAACATAGCCTTGCAATATCTTAAATAAGTGCCACTAAAACACAGCCTCCGTTTCATCTAAAATTAATCAAACAAATACAATAAAAGAATATCGGCACTTAAATCCCTCTTCCATTTGCTCACCGTTAATATGGCTGGATTTGATCAGTCCTTTAACTCAAACGTTTTCAGTTTGTTACGATTGAATGACCACAGCACAGTCATTTCATTTGTGGCTTGATATCGTTCCCTGTTTGTGCTTTCCGACAAATCCCTCAAGAGCCGAAATGTCATCACTGAGTACTTTCGCTACCAAGTCACTGCACTCCTGTACAGATCCAAACTGATGCGCACTATTCAGCTGAGAAAGAAAACTAAAATAGCCAAACTGTTGCTCGCCCAAAAAAGGCTCCAGTAATTAAGACTCACAGAACAAGTAACACTTACTGAGGCTTAAATGTGCTTCCATTCTATCTTCTCTCATGACATTTCCCTATTCCAAGAGACGAGGGTCATATCTTTTTCAAAAAACACTCAGTAAAAGAGTCATGTCAAATATAATGCAGCTAAACTCTGTTTGGATTTTGATGAAGTGTCATCTAAACTCAATTCCACTTTTTTTTTTTGGTGTCGCTTACAGAATAGGATCGTCACCATACGTTTGCGAGGACAATATTAATACACGGAGTGTATTCAGAGGTTCTTCCGAGGCTGCGACTGGGCTGTGGCTTTGGAACATGAAGGAGTTTTGGTGTCCGCGTTGAGGACATTCATGATGTTTTGCAGAGCTCTTGTTATCTGGCCTCCAAACCTGTGGGAGCCCTGAAATGGAAACAGGAAATGATTGGGCAGCACATCAAAAGCAGTTATCATCATTTGGCCGTGTGAGCCATGTTGCAGACTCAAAACAGTAAGGCTGCCGAACCACAATAGCAAGCTCAGTCGAAATGCAAATGCAGCTGACAGTAAGTGGTATGTAAATTCTAAGAAAACCTTTGGGAAAACTATCCCTCAAGTTAATAATAATAATAAGAAAAAGGAAACATAATTATAATGATGTAATACAATTAATGAGATAATTACAAAATTGTAAATGGTTTTTTTTGCCTTTTTTTTCCACAAACAAATCAATGGGCCATTTATTAGAAATTAGTCAAATAAACAAGAACTAACCAATGCATGTAAAATATGTAAACGTTTATTTTATTGACAAAACCAATCATTTATTTAAGGTATTTCACATTTTTTATAAATAAAACTAAATTGATTATTCAATAAATTATTTATTTAAATTAAGATGGTTTTTTCTTTAAATATATTTACATACAATTAAATTACCACATGAGAAACAGTATATGAATAAAAAACATGTTAGAACATTTTAATGAAACCATTTTAGGAAATTCAAATTAAAAAAATTAAAAATTTTGGGCCTTACTTTGGCCACTTGTGCTCAAAAGTCACAAAACAGAACTACCATTATACATGAGAAGTGATGACAGCATTGTATGATAAAAGAAGCTTTGTAATCATGTTTTGAAACACTGGGCTACATTTTAATGGAACATTGTGTTAGAGAAGAAAAATAATAGTTAAAAAAAAAAGAAGACATTTTACTTACAGTTTCTTTGCAGGAATGTTTGCATGACACATGGAAGTTGATCATATCTTCACCCACGATGATATAAGAAACGCCGTAACCATCATCAGCAACCTGATGTGACCACAAAGAAATGTGAGATGTGCATTATGCACATTTTGGGTGTACATCATTTGCAGTTATTGCAAAGCCAGCTGACGGTTCGTGGCTAGAAAAAAAAAAAAAGTAGCACTCACAGGTCCAAATCCTCCGCCTAGTGAAACAAATTCCGGGTGATTTTTCAAGTCGAAAAGCTCCATTTGCTGAACTGGTGTCTGACTAGTGGAAAGGCGCCAAGGTTCAGACAAAACCTGAAATGTATTGCAAAGTGTAGACAATGAACCTTGGGACACAGGAACTGAGAACTGCGGCAAATGGTAAAAATCAGTGGAAGAATCATTAGTTGCGTATTCGAAAAGTATTTAGGATTTTCTGAAGGAAAGTGTAGGTGTTAAGTTTCACGTGAACTTACCTCTTTGAGGAACGGTGATTCAACTCCCAAATATTTTGAGACGACGTACAGGCAGAAGAGGTGTCTGTCAATTCCAGCTCCGGTCATAGCCAATCGATAAAGATTCTGGTGTCTCTCGGAAGCCAGTTGAAAGAGTCGCCGACATTGTTCCGCTGTCTAGCCGCACAAAAACACACTTCACTCTAATGACGCGATAAAATTGCAAGAAGAAAAAGGAATATTAGACTGCATTTTTATTTAAGATGACACACCGATTTTGGATTTTCGATGACTTGGATTGCCCCGTTTCATTTTTGATGTGAGAAGAAACAAAGATTAAAGACCTACCTCTCCACTCTCCAAAGCTTTGACAAAGGCACTGCTTTCGTTAGAGCAGGACCGCACAGTCTCCGTCCGTCCTTCCCTGAAGAGACGGGTCATGGACGCCTCATAAGTCAGACAGAAACCGCCACGGTCCTGAGGAATGGAATTAAATAAATAAATAATAATAAATTAAAAAAAAAAAAAAGAAAAATTAAAAAAATAATCACAAAACCCTAAAAAAAAAAAAAAAAAATCCCCTCCCCGCTCAAAAAACAGCAGAGATGCACTCATAATTTCAATATATTTATATTTTGTGTATTTCATAGGATTCCTAGTACTTGTAATTTGAAATTGTGTGCATTCCAGACATGAAAACACAGATTTTTATTTTTTAATAAATCATATTTAAATGTATCAATCTGATGCATAACGAGAAGACTCTTGAAACAATTGCTTAGTTGCATGAAGTAATCTGTTCATTTTACTAAGAGAAGGGAGAAGTGCATCCGGAAACGAGTCACGTCTCACTTCCCCACATATATTCTCTATTTTCTCACCGCATCTCAACAATTCATGTAGGTCACATATATTGGTTTAAGAAAGATGAGTTGATTTTTCATGTCTGTCGATGATGCTCGTTCAATCTGAGCTGCTAGCCAAGTTAGCGAAAAATTACGGTAGGAAAATCATGCAACTTGTTTTGTGGAATTTTTTTTAAACAGTTGTCTCAGCTTCAGCTGCAGCCATCATATTTTGAGTAAAAGTGCATGCACGGATAATCTTCGCTTGCTTTAGTTGCTTTTGGATAAGCCCCAAAATTCCTCTAAAAACAGCAAGCTTTTAGACCAAAGAAAAGTGCAGCCTGTCTTACCCTGTAGTAGGCCAACTGTAATGCGATCTGAATAAAGGCGTCAGGGCTGACCCGAAGCTTCTTAATTCGGCCTTTTCCGAAGTCTTTGAAGGGGAAGACATGGCAATCCACATCGTCAGCCAAAGCCTGGGCAACAGCAAGAGAGCTGCATACTTGAGCTTGAACCTGCAAGTCAGACAGAAGTGAGGCTTTTATTGGGGTGCTCAACGCATGATTATGAAGGTACCACTCAGAGGGTCGTAATGACTGTGAACCCATATAAATGTATGATTACCATATACACAAAAAAAAAAATGGATGGAAAGGCAGTTTTGAAATCAGAAGACAGCAAGTTTGTTTAACAATTTTTCAATTTATTCTAAAAGGGTAGGACTGGTCACAAATGAATGGCAATATCTCATATCCCATGATTCTCCCTTCACGGGCCACATAAAATGAGGTCCTGGACCAGATCTGGCCCCGGGGCCTTGAGTTTGACACCTGTAATCTAGAGGTTAGTATGATTAAAAATTCGTGACCGTGGCACAGTAATCCCTGCACTGCCAGACGATCAGATTAACTTTTTTTTTTTTTTTTTTAAATCTTCCTTAAGTAGAAGGGAAGGAAGTTTTTCCACTCGTTTTGTTTGTTAAATGAGGACATAGCAGTAACTTTCACATTGAGTATGACCCTCTCCTCATTAACCCGGCATTCCATTTCAGCTCTGGAACAGAGCAACACCAACATTTGGCAGACGATTATGTAAAGGGGTGGGGGCCAAATAGGACCGTCTGGCTGCTGTATTGTAAGTAATTTTGTCCTGAAACACCTTTTTTTTATGGTCAGTTTGCCTTGCTGATTTACTACAGGCCTACTCCGTAAGATTTAGTTGCATACCAAAACTTTTTATTACGACGCTTAGCTTCTGTGAGATGACTATAAAATTTAAAGTCTTAAATTTAGGTAACGTGGAGAGAAATGGAGCAGTAGTTAGCACGTGTGTCGCAGTTGAGAACGGCAGCTAGGGATCCGCTGTTTTTAGACTAGTAAATCAAGTGATGTTATATCACAGAGCGCTGAAGACAAACACAAAGGGCAGTGACATATACATGCCTCGACTCCTCCTTTGAACATTGCACAACAAGGAGTTTAGCCTGTCCAAACGTGTCAGAAAATGGGATGAAAACATTCCGATATGTATGATAAGATCGTAAATGTCCACATGGTGGAGGTGTCTGTCGAAGTACGAGTGGGCGAACGGCATAAAGGAAATGGAAACTTAGGAGTCAAGGTAAAACCACACACAACACAGTGAGTAATGCGACTAATAAAAGCAATACCTCAGGTGAGATGTCCCAGATAAGCCTCTGGGGGTGAGGTAATGAGCGGTCCACTTCACCCTTGCAATGGCCATCCTCAGTGTAGCCCAGATGGAAAGCATCAGTGGCTAGTGTGTACTGAAAAGAAGTGTATTCAAAAGTTTAGAGAAGGAGAAATTAGGTTGACCTGTAATTTTAAATTAAGTCTCTCTCTCTCTCTCTCTCTCTCTCTCTCTCTCTCTCTCTCTCTCTCTCTCTCTCTCTCTCTCTCTCTCTCTCTCTCTCTCTCTCTCTCTCTCTCTCTCTCTCTCTCTCTCTCTCTCTCTCTCTCTCTCTCTCTCTCTCTCTCTCTCTCTCTCTCTCTCTCTCTCTCTCTCTCTCTCTCTCTCTCTCTCTCTCCCTCTCTCTCCCTCTCTCTCCCTCTCCCTCTCCCTCTCCCTCTCCCTCTCCCTCTCCCTCTCCCTCTCCCTCTCCCTCTCCCTCTCCCTCTCCCTCTCCCTCTCCCTCTCCCTCTCCCTCTCCCTCTCCCTCTCCCTCTCCCTCTCCCTCTCCCTCTCTCTCTCTCCCTCTCTCCCTCTCTCTCTCTCTCCCCCCCCCACACACACACACACACCCCCCACACACACAAATTAAAAACTTGCATTTCTTTACACCAAAAATTTTAAGGCTTTTATGTGACATGAGAACGCAATGCACACACCTCCCAAAGGTGAGCCACAGTTGGTGCATCAGCCCAGGAGTGTTCAGCGTTCAGTCCGTTCTTTCCATTCTTGTAGATCACAATTGAAAATGATTTATCATACCACCTAGCAAATCCAAGAAAAGAAGAGAGAGCGAGAGAGACACTTAGTTTTGACTTCATTAAGTTTGGGATTGGTGACGCTGCTGTCATATAACAACAAACAATAAAACAGATTAAAAATGAAGACAGTAAAAAGCACATCAAAATAAAACCAAATACCAAGTCTAATGTTGAGTCAAAAGCAAAAGGATAAAAAGAAGGGGTCGGTTGTATAATTTTTAGCGTCAAGTCATTCCAAAGGACAAAAACTCCCCAAAGTACTGCAGAATGTTTTGCACTTGAATGTGAAAACTTGCATGCCTCTTTTGGGATAGAAAAACAAAAGCAAAAGTAAGTTGCTGGAAACATCTGCATTCATTCTCACTCGAAAAACAACCATTCGATGCATGAGACCGCTTACTCCTTTGCTGTAAAACAGGCGTGGGCAAACTACGGTCCGGGGGCCACATGCTGCCCGTAAAACATTTTAATCCGGCCCGCCGAACTTGAAAAAAAATTAAATGAATAAACCTTGTTAATGTTTTGTTTTCTAAATTCTGTGGTTTTTCAACGACATCTATATTGTTGTAATGCATAACCTACATTTCCAAATCGTCTGTAAAATGTAATTAACCCTCGTGTCGAAACATAAAATGTAGCTGATAATGATCAATTGTTGGCATTCATTCCTTCAGTTTTCTCCTCACCTGTCGTAACATTTGCCATGAAGCAGCGACTTGGCATATCGGTCCAAATTCCCAGCTGGGTCGTTCCCCCTCATACCTTGCTCTTCATCATCCAAGGTTACAAAGAAGGCCGCCTTCTCTATCGCATCCAAAGATCGCTTGTTGACGCCGGAGCTGAAGTATTGCTTTCTCATCTTAGACCAAGGAATCCTGGGAATAGATTGGAACACAGGAGCAAAGGAATGCTGCTGACCTAGGACTATTATTGCGCGTGTGTGTGCGTGTTTGTGTTGGACCCGCATATGCAGTAAACCTTGCCGACTGATCTGTAATATTAGCCCATGTTGTGTTTACATCTGTGCACACACTGACAATGTTTATTTGCAAAAAAAAAAAAAAGGAAACTATAAATTGTTACTTTGTAGGTAGTTTAAGTCACACGATTGAAGTTTTTTTTTTTATTGCAATAGAACAAAGAAAAGAGGGAAAAAAATGATTTTAGCTATTGAAAATCTGCACTTGTCAAAACGAGGATACAAAAAAATGAACGGAATTGGATCTCTGACTAACTGCAGCATAAACGGTGACATACAATATACACAAACATCGAAGTAACTCAGAAGTATTCCAGATTCAAAGCCCTTTAAATATGCACTAATTTAGACGCAGAATCAAATTCAATTAAGACCACATTTGCAGATAGTGCTCAACCAGCATGTTTACATGCAATTTTGGCTTCCACGTAAAAAGTCCTGATAGAACTTTTAGCGGTCCATTTATCTCTAATCACCAAATAGTAGAAGACTGTTGAGTCACAGTTGAACTACTTAATGAATGCCAAAAAGATCAAGTACACAGCTGTGGAGCCTTGTTCTGCCAGATGTAGAAGGAAGAAGTCCCGCATGATTGCATGCTTTTATAATTCCCCACACAGGGGAAGTGACTCTGCTTAGCCCATGTGAAAAATTGTGACCCCACGGTTTTATCTGAATTGAACTAACACGTGCACCCAAGGGTGTCAAAGAGCAAGGAAGACAAGTAAAAGCAAGTTAAAAGCCTGTGACCTTATACAACCGTGCTCCGTGTTTTTCTACCTGTCTCCAGCAGTGAGTGCTCCTAGTTTGTCTTCTCCAGGTTGCGGGGGTGAAGGGTCATCCAGGATCTTCTGAATCTGGTACTCAATTTCCCTGGGAGAGAGCAAACGGCCAGCCCAGTACACCCACAAGCGGAAATAGCGCCCCTTGTGGTAGACGGCAACAAACTCGCTATCCAGCCAGTGCTGGAGAACATCTGTGAAGGGGATTGCGCAAGTTAAAACAAAATTCTTCGTGTGCGTGTGCGTGTGCGTGCGCGTGCACGTGTTACCAGTCTCAAGTCCCGGAGTACGTGTTGTGTTGAACATCCGCTCAGTCTGGGCAGCACACAACGGGATGACAGTACCTGGAACACGGCTCTAATACATAGAAACAATAAGGAACATTTATTAAATAATTTATTAAACTGTCTTAATGCTTTTTCTAACATAAACATGTTCAACATTTTTTTTTTGCCATCACAAAAAAAAAATTGTAATAATCTCTGCAGGGTAGAAATCACATTAAAAAAATAAAATGCATCGTTTCATCAAGAGAAACGACATACCGGTTTGAGTTCCTCCCTGTTGACCTTGCGGCGGTAGAGGAGCATAGCGGTGATTGTGTTGCCTGCCCTTGCAGCTTGCATAGAAGTTGGGGTTACATACAGGAAGTCCTGAAAAGTACACACAGAGTGAGGAAACTTGGAGATCACAACTGATGATGAGTGGGGGAAACGAAAGAAGAATCAAGTACACCCGACTTGGGTTTTCATTTTTACATGCGATATTTGGGACGGTGGTTGAATGTGGAAAAGAGGTAAATGCAAAATTTCCATAAAATGTCGTACAAATATCATTTAGGACTATAGTAAAATGCAACATTAATCATAAAAACCTGCAAAGTTTCCTTCCAAATTGAAGATTTTTCTCATAGAGGCAAATCTCATTACTTTTATATCCCACTTGGCAGTACTCGCTTTTTTTTTTTTTGGTCAGCTTTGTAAAATGTTCTTTCAACTGGACACGAGACAAATCATCAAGGAAATGCTGATTGTTAAGATGGAATTGACTGGATTGATATTAAATTCAAAAGAAATTCACGGACCAGAAAGAAGGTTCCAAGCTTAATTATTGCACATTTAGAAAGAATTGACTCCCCCCCTGGTTTTCTAGCAAAAAAAACAAAAACTGCAGCTGTTTACCATGCCGTAGTAGTTACTGTTGACCATTATGGGGCTTCGGCTTCGAAGGTAAATGTATTCCTCCCACCAGTCACTCACCTGCAAAGAAAACAGTCAATTAAAAGTTTAAAAGCAAAAAAAAAACAAATCTTACAATAGATTCTACTCATTTTATATTAAAAAAAAATATATATATATATATATAAAAATATATATATATTTATTTTATATATTTATATTCAATTAAAAGTTTAAAAGTAAAAAAAAAAAAAATCTTACAATAGGTTCTACTCATTTTATATTAAAAAAAATATATATATATATTTATATATTTATTTTATATTCATATTCCCAATTAACGCAATATTTTTCTAAATGTCGCGTTTAGGCTCGTGGGGGCGCATGGAACATTACTGCACTGAACATTTTTTACTTAAAATAAAGAATAAGCATTTTGGAGAGTTGCTGAGTGATATAATATCAAATGCAAATCAACAAGTATTGAAAACAAATTGAATGTGTTATTTGTGGGTGATGGGCTAGTTACCTACATAGTTAGTTGCCCAGAGAGCTTTAAGTTTTAAGTAACGTTGAAGTCGATTTCCAAGGTTGTATTCAAATTCTGAGGCCAGTTTTGTCATCCGTTTGAATTCGGAATCTGCCAACAGAGGCCGTGCTGACTCCAAGTACTGAGACGGAAACAGAACCATAACAATTTATGCTTTTAAATCATACAAATCAATATGAGGATTGTGAATAAGGATGTGTTAGTGTTTGTACACGCACCCTGCTCAGTGTGTCCTTCATGGCAGGAACAGGCAGATGAGGAAGTGACGTTTGATAGCTGTACAGGAGAGGCTTCCTGCTAGATAAGAGCCTCAACAGAGTCTGGGGGAAAAAAAGTGACAAATTTGGAATGGGTTCAAGAGCATTTTTAAATAACAGGAATTAGAAATAAAACACTTTAACATTAGCACAGGAGAAGTCACTTTTTTTGCATGTATGTTGTTTGATTTCCAAAGAGGAACCAAACACGACATCACATGTGCCCTGCACGGGTGCCATCAAAGTTCGCTGCAAAAGCAAGCAGGAGCATGGCTTACCACCCAGATTTTGGTAGTGTTGGAAACTCGACCATGCTGCTCAAACATCCACTGGTGGTAGGAGAGAAGCAGCTTGAGGCAGAACCTGAGAGCGAGGATAAGGGACAGCCACAGCAGCGTGCTGAAAACCAGCGCGGAAAGCATCGTCTGGCCCTGAGCACTGAGGGACACGTTGAGGCTGGATGGAAAGGCATAAAAGAGAGAAAACACAAGGCGAATCATTTTTTTTTTTTTTTCATTTCATTAAGTCGAGTCATATTAATCAGACCTTGAACTGTCACAAGGCAAAAATATCTCAACATTTTCATTTTGTTCCCATTAGAGGAAAACTGGTTAGAATATTTACAAACCATCCATCCATCAATTTTATTTAAATTATTCAGTGAGGGAGGGGCTGTTTGTTTGCCCATGTACGATGTCACACAAGTTTGTGCTAACGTTTCTTTTAAGCATTATGCTAGCTAATACTATGACGAGTTTCACGTGATGGTGGTTTGTTAGTGTTGAATAATTTATCTACTAGAAACAGTCATTTATGCAACATGAGTTCATGATTCAGATTATTCTTTGGCTTTGTTGTAACTTATTACGAAATGTTCACTAATAATAATAATAATAATAATAAATAAATACATCCCAAAACAATATTAGCCGTTTTTGTAGTGCTTTGTCGCCATCTAGTGGCAAACATGGACAACTTCAAGCTTTTTTGGGAGGCATCAAGTACTCACAGTTTTGCGTGCGTGCGTGTGTGTGCGTGAGTGTGTGTGTGAGACCGTAATGCAACCGTAATGCACTGAGTGGCAGTCAGTCAAGAAGCTGGTTGGGAAGTCGGTCAGAGTTCAAGTGGTGGAAACACACCCCAAATTACAGACTTGTGACTCATCAGTCAAATGTGTAACTTCTATTGTTGTTACCTGGCTGGATGCGAGATATATCAACAGAGTGTGTAAAAAGAATAATATTTAGAATTGATTATTCCTTTAAAAATGGAATAATCAGGAAACAAAAATGTAAAAAAAAATATTTGGGTCCAGGTGTACGTATTACAAAACTTTTTTTTTCTATTACTTATTTACCAATTATTGTTATTTATTTGGTGTTGTTAAGTGATTTAAAAAATATCAATATCACACAAGAGGGATTAATTATGTACTCAAGAACCTTTTTGAAACCAATTACCACCAAGTAACTGATTACGTCATTGTTTTACAAAGTCAAAGCAGATGTATGCCATTGTATTATTTTCATTAATGGATAATTTGAATCGATTTTCCTTTTCAAAGTCTGATATGGATTCATAAAACCATGTATAAATACTTTTAATAACATTTTTCCCCCTTAAATTTACCTGACTTCATGCGAGATCTTGTCACGTGTCTCGTGAATCAAAAATCAAAATCGGGCTCTTGTGTTTCGAACAGATTATAGAAATTTTCATCGATACCCAGCCCTAGTAAAAACGTGTAAAGCAAACACTTTCACACACTCTTCATTTATTTGCGTGTATCTACCTGAGGGGAAGGTGTTGCTGTATTTTGGCAATGAGCCCCATGCTAGGATCAGAGCGCATGTACATGGTGGCCAGGATGGCAATGACGACAAACAGCCAGGATGAAGGGCTGGCTGGATACATTCCCTTGATCACCCGGTTCTGCAGTTAAAAATAAATAAATAAATAAATAAATGAAGCTCATTCCTATGCGAAATACAAAAGTAGAACCACATTGCAAAAAAGTATATCTCTCAATAAATATTAGGGAAACCTGAGCAAACAATTTTGTCTTCAGAAAGAATGTTCCATTTTCACTGACCTTGTCAGGTTGTAATAAAACTTTGATTATTAGTTGGATTTTAGTCCATAACGACACTGCATCACAGCTGTCCCTAATTTTATGCACATTTTACCAAGCACGAGTCAGTGAAGTAAACCGGATATCAAACTCTTCAACCACATACTGCACAACCAAATGTAAATATTTGCCACCAGTTAGTACTTGCATGGCGGCGAAGACGCATTATGATCACAACTTTGGACTGCAAGGGTCTTCAAGCATTTTACTTTTTCTTCCCTCCTCCAACACACCTGATTCAATTGATCAGGATTGTCATCAAGCTCCTGCAGAGCTTGCTGATGAGCTGTTACAATAACACCAACACATCTTAATAGGTACCCAACTTTCCTGGCCCCTCCCACAGGCGTTGGTCCATGCAAAAGGGACTGTGCCCCACCTCCAGTGGGGGTCTAACTTAGAAGTTGCTTGATCGAAAGATGGTAAAATACGGTATATGTTAATGAGGTAAACATAACGGAATCGGCTTTCTGTTACTCACTCTTATGCGGCTGACGCGCTTTTTCCACGATCGTACTCCTGACAGGTAGATCTGGTTCAGTGCCTGATATGAGAGCTGCAGATCGATGCCCTCCGGTGTGATGGTGAACTGGAATGCCACAGCCTGGTGAGCCTCTGCCATGGCTATGGGCCAAAACAACAATTGGCAAATTAATTCAACAGGCATTTATACAGTTTAGAAATTCTGACAAAGGCATTTTTAGATTTCAAGACCCAACCTGCAAATAATCGCACACTCAGCTTACTTGATACAAAATGTTCGATTTATCAAACTCAAGTGATCAGCAACATTTTTTTTTATGCTAAAAAAAAAAGTATCATTCCTATCCTTAGTCCTAAACTAACTGCAGTCAAGTCAATTACAGTATTTATCATAGCGCCATGTCTGGGCACAAATGTTACGATGTGGCCATCAGTGTCTTTCTGTGCTCATGAATTATATATTGCAGTACTTTAATGCAATTAGCCCCAGAACTGTGAGCATAAAATAAAGAGGTTCAGTAAGATAGGTAGATAAGATAAGATGGATCATTTCTAAATTACAACTGTAGTCATTTTTAGAAAAGGACATCAAGGTCATGTAATTTGTGAGAAATTCATCTCTTAAATCATAGGAAACATCCATTCAGTGTAATCCAGCAAGATTTGCATTAAAAATTATCAAATCATAATGCTACTCAATCCCAAACCCCCCAAAATAATTGAAGAAATAAATAAAACAGTACAGAAGGAGCACTCCGTTAAAACCAAGAGGTTTATTATCATATGAGAAGTTACCAAACTCGTATTGAGGAGGAAAGCACATTGTGGAATCCAGCCAAGCAGGTTATCACTGATTAACGCATTAGATTTCAATTTCTTCAAGATTGGATTAATAAATCCATAAAGTCAATTCCAGACATTTTAACAACAATTCGATGCATCGCATCGGTCATGAATTCCCAATGACAAATAAGCCGGAGAGCAGCTAACTTTGATTTATTCTTTAAAGCATTACTTTTAAATGTATGTAAAACACAATCAACAGCTCTTGAATGGTTCGATGACTTATGGGTAAATAAAGTGGGGCACATATAGTTACTTTGTTTTACGACTCTTGATTACTGAAATACAATCTAAATTCTATTGTTCTGTGTTTGGAATTTCAAAATTGTGAGTTACTGGCAACGTTGTTTCAATATTCTTGATAATTGTAATACTACTGAAGTTCTGTCCATGTTCCGAATGGCCATGTTTCAACATTAAATGGCACAATGTTCGTGACTTAGAATGAACGTAATACTTCAATGTTGATGTTAATGTTGGAAAAATAACATTATAGTATCAATAACTGCTTGCTGTCTAGGGTAAGAAACGGATATCAGAGGTGAAAGATCTGCACCAGGAAAAATAAGTACCAGCAACAAAAATAACAGAACTAATAATCACCATCCTGAATTAATGTCAGACAGCCCATTATTTTTTTTTTCTTTTATTAAAGATGTGTAGCTCTTAATTTGATATGGTCAATTATTTTGAGGATTCTGTATTAAAACTAATCTGGAACAATATTTGTATGCATTAAAAATTAACACCATGTGGCATGTACAGTAAACGAAGAGAGAGATGTCAATCAAAAAATTTCAACAATTTCAAGCACGAGTGGAAACCGTGCCAACGGCTCTCATAACTGATCACACGCATTACAAGACACTGAGTTTATTAAAAGACCGAACTGGGTGGGCGGCAAAAGCAAACGACTATAATGGACCAGTGAACGCCGTGACGTCATAGCACCGAACAGGGAGCTGTCTGTCTGCTAGCGCATGTGCCACTATTTCAAGGATTCTTAATGCAGTCATAATTATATTTAATGCTTCAGACTTCATTATGGGTCGTGAAATGACGCAACCGTGAAAACCCGCGGCGAAACTTGCTCTCGTGTGGCTTTACTCTCGAAAACCGGTTTAGTTGCCCAACAGGCATGCCTCATGCTGCTCTGCATCCCTACACCGTCTGAGTCTGACGGTGGTGAATAGAAATTCTAAAAAAATAATTAAATAAAAAAAACACACACTCACACCACATTAACGCGGAGCATATGCACTCGCCAACATGTGGCGTCTCAGCTCATTTTAGAGAAGTCATAGAATGGATGCAGGCAGCACACAACAAGAGCTCCATTCAGGTTCAGCACCATCTCCACCCGCGCGAAACACACCGAGTAATGGGCGCACAAACGCTTGGAATAGAGCCCAACTACACAAGTAACACGAGGAAATGTAATGCAAAGCGAGTTGAAATGTACCTGCAAAATTGTTGGAAGGCGCTTGCTCGGCAGTGTGAGTAACTGAGAAGCTTCTGTTTGTGCCCCTCCCTCCTCTCGACGCCAAACCGGCTAAGAAAGTGAGCGCTCTTACTCTCCCGGGGTATAGCCAAGCTTGCTAGCGACACTTTCTCACTTTCACCGCCAGTCGCCAAAGATCGTCTGCGTTAAGGATGATGATTTACTCTTGGCTATTTGTTGTGGCCACATTGTCTTGGGTGTTTCCGGTCAGCATCAGCGCTGATTGGATATGGGTAGTACATTCAGTACAAAATTTAAGACGAATTCCAATCATTTAAAAAATAATGGTGTTTAGATTGAAATAACTTTTCTTTTTGAAAATGACACACGACGAGCATTAAAATGAGGGGAAAAAAGAACATATTGAATACAAAGTGTTTCACATCAGGCTACGAGGGGGTCACAAACACAATCTGTCAATCTAGATTTCAGCATCAGAAAGGCTGGCGGATATTTTCGGGAATGAGGCACTTATGAATACTGTTTTTGTTTTAAATGCAATTGAAAGGTTGTATTTACTAATAGCGGGTTGCTTTATTTATTTGTTTTACTTGTCAGAATCAGAATCAGAATACTATGAAATAAGTCTGCCATGTGAGGTTCCACTTTTGATGGGTAAGATGCAGCGCCGGAGGTCTTTTGCTGGCATAAAATACACTATGGACAACGAATGAATCTCCAGGTGCGGTGACATGGTGCTTATTCATAAGCAAGACACACATGGACAATCCTCAAATTCATTTGTGCGGCCTTGTGTGCACGAGCAAAAGAATGCTCTTTGGGTCCGGTGTCTCGGCGGCTTAATTTAAGAGTGCTATTTTAAAACAAATGTGTCATTAAATGTCAACCCACACAAAATTCCATTGTTATTTAGTGTTCATTAATTCTCACAGGCAATAATAATTACTATATTTCCCGTCATTAATCATCATTAATAATTTAGAATTAGTTTTAGTTTTAGTAGTTTGACTGGAGCGTGAGAGGTGGAGTTGCGTTTGGTGCACTTATGGGTGGGAGACAAATGAGTGGTGTGGTACCGATGCACGTGACAGTGGAAGAAGGACACATAAGGATAATGAGGGAGAAAGTTTTATGGCGACTACAGTGTCGATAAAAGACAATGAATGCTACATGGAAACAGATGGCATACAATGGAGACAGACAAAAGGCATATAGTGTGCATGTGCGTCGAAGTAATCAGTGCAAAATGTATACAAAGGCGAGGGGGGTGATTAAATGACAGGAGTGGGGTGGGGTGGCATTTATATATATATATATTTAAATATAATGATGGGTGAGGATGGATTGTTGTTTTCTATCGTAGCAGTGCATTCTGTCTAAGTTTGTTTTTTTTGTTTCAATCCTTTCCGAAAAGGTTTCCTCCTAGAAGAAAATGACCTTATGTGTTAAATATGTCATAGAGCTCTCAGTGATCTTTTTACCTCAAAACATT
This sequence comes from Idiotropiscis lumnitzeri, assembly GCF_059441095.1. Taxonomy (NCBI): domain Eukaryota; kingdom Metazoa; phylum Chordata; class Actinopteri; order Syngnathiformes; family Syngnathidae; genus Idiotropiscis; species Idiotropiscis lumnitzeri. The sequence continues at coordinate 8,725,435 of NC_142405.1, read as the reverse complement.
TTTGACACTGGGTGGGCCACATTTTTCAAAGCCTTGAATCTCAGCTATGGAGCGGAGAAACAAAGTATATCCTCCGGATGCAAGAAGACAAAGTTATACAGTGTTTAAAAAGTACTGTTTCCGCATTCGCCTAAGAAAAAAAAAAAAATCAATTTTCAAGACCTATCAAAACCGCGGAACGATGAAGTAGCTAAAAAAGACTTGACATTTGTTAAATGTCCGCCCTCACACTAGTCGGCAGCGTGGTGCATTGAGCTAACGACACATATCAACATGCACTGATGGCATTTCAGTTGATTTAAACCAATAAAATTAAAATATGACATCAATTGATATTTTTTTGGGTTGGGGGGATATTGAAAGACTGCTGCCATACTTGCCATTGTAGCTACAAATTGTTTTTAATTTTTGAAGTGGAGTGCCTGTGATTTGAACAGTGTTACATGCAGGTTTGCACTAATCTTCTTACATTCCAGAAACACACAGTAGCTCGAGCTCTCTTTTGACCAGAGTGGCAAAGACAGCGACAGAAAAACAAAAAAAACAACTAAAATTCTTAGCTTATCTTTTGCAGTATTTGAGTGGGAATTTCATCTTTGGAGGTGTAAATCGTTTAGAGTAGCGGAAAAATAAGAAATGGGCAGAACATGGGTTCAAAATAACCAACATGTAACATAACAACACAGGAGGATGTTTTTGCAGCATTAATTTCACAATATTAAAATGTTCCGTAGTCAATAAAATAGAAATAATAAATACATACTTGAAAAATAAATATTTAAATCATAAACATTCATATTAATTGTGACTATTTTTGCTGGTGGCGTGAATACACAAAAGGACCAGAGTGGGCTCCAAAAAAGGAAAACAATCACAAATGTGGCTTGAATTTTCGATTGCCTTTCCCCCCTTCTCGGCAATTCCTGTGCAGCATTTGTACTATGACAGACATCACAATCAATGTGTTTTACATTTGCACATTCTTTCTTTTTGCCCTTTGCGAGCAATACATTGCTTGTCATCGGTTGTCCGGAATGATATCTTTTGGGGAAAAAAAAGTTTTGGGGCGGTTTCCGGATTTTTTTCTTTACTCTGCATTTATATTTGGGATGAAAATCTAGTCTGCATTTATTACCTGTTTCCATCATGACTGTAAATCTTTAACTACCAAAATCATCATCTGGAGTTTTGGCATACTAATCAAAAAATAATATATATTTTTTTGAACAGGTGATTCTTGCTATAAATAAAAAAAAAACGGTAACATGCCATCATGGAGTGTGATCAAATCAAATCCAGGAGGAGTTGAACTAAAGCAGCCGTGACTGACTGGCTGTCGTCGCACAAAACAATCCAACACCTTGGGCTCTACTTTCGTAGACGGCGCATGCAGAAATGCAAGCATATCCTGATTTTGATGCGGGCGAAAGGCTCGCAGCGCCTGTTTGCTAATTCCTCTGCACCGTGCTGGGCTTTTGAAGCAAGGGTGTGCCCTTAAAGAAAAAAAAAATTGGTAGCAGAAAGTCACTCTAAAGAATACGCTTCTTCCAAGTCCTTGTATTGCCACAGATAATCAAAGGCGATTTTGGGGAATTGGATCGGACGCACAGGCAAACAGATTCTGAGCCTGGCGGCATGGACGTCATACGCATTTTATTCATAAATATGACCACAGTGGGCGTTACGCCCTCGTCATCATTGGAGAAATCAATTAATTTAATGCATTATTATTATCTTTAAATAAAAACTTTATGTTTAGAAACATTTATATTTAATGAGGGTACTTTGGCTGAATTCACGGCAACACCGGCGCAAACTGACCTTTTTTTTTTTAAGTTAGTCGGCTCGCGTCAACGGAATTACTAACACCAGGTCTAACCCGCCTCTGCGCGGATTTAGACCGAGCCGCACCAGATTTGCGCCCGTCATGAAAAATAGAGCCCTAAATGTAACAATAGTTGTAAAACAACTAGTTTAAACGATCAGATTTGATTTTTTAAAATTTGTATTCATTTTTATTATCATTATAATTTGGAAATTATTCCACCGAGTTTTTTCTTCAAATGTTTCTTGACAACCCATGAACAGCCGTGATCAATTATCTTGTGCGACTCTTTGTTCCTTGTTTCAACAAGTCAACATCATCACGTCTGAAGGTCGGAATCGATTTTGTCCACTGTTGAAATTACGACTATACATAAAGGGCATAGCAAAGTGAAAAATAAATACAGGTATGTTGCTATTAAACATATTACGCCACCGACATCCAGGTGATCTGGTATTGAATCAACAAAGGTGATAAATAAAACTAAATCAAACAACTTCTACTGTCATCTCTAAGTTGGTTCAAGAGTCTTTCCGCTACTTCTTGTTCTGTTCGGCCTATCGTGCGCCACGATGTGTTTTGTCTCCGTCTCTAACGTCAACTAAGCTTTTCGCTTGAGAGACACTCTACATGTGTGGGTGTGCATCGTGAGCGGGAAACGGGAATAAATCGAAATGGTGATCCACTATTTCTCCTCCGTTAAAGGCAATACGGTATCGTAGCGTTTTTATCATTTTGAATTCAGACCGAATGAATCTCATACACTCGAGGACAAGATGCATCAGGTGGGCCTTATTTTTATATCGCGGTCGGGTTACATAACACCCGATTCCACAGCTTCTGTGACGCCTTTGTGTGTGTTCAACTGCTATGTCGCTTTGTTTTTTTTGCTAGCATCCCTTTTGCTTTGTGATAAACCTCATTGAATTCAGACTCATCCAGTTTGTCTCCATTTCTCAAGACACAACTTTCGTTTTTGTTTTTTTTGCTCATTTGAAATAGACATTCCGTTTGATCACGTGATTCATAACGTTAGCTGTCATGGAGACGATGAATGAGAACGTCTTGAGGTGCTGTCACTGGACGTTGATCAGAGGTTTGCAGCAGAGTGTGAACTATGTGAAGCATCCGATACATTAGTGAGCAGGTCATGTGCTTTCTTCGTTAGCGAGTGAAGGTGTTTTTCTTGTGAGATTTTCGGCGAAGGTGGGATTTTTCTTTTTTTTTTTGGGGGTCGGGGATCTTGCTTTGGATTTCTCCTTATGGGCTGAGGAAAGATCGGCTCTTTCACAGAGCATTGAGTTCAATCTTGTCCCTTTTCCGATCTGTCGCTTGGGACGGATGGCCACGTAGCAAGGCAGAAAGGATAAAAATTGGATTTAAAAGATGTGGGTGGAATAAAGGACAGAGGAGATGTCCTCTTTCTTTGTAGCATTCTTTTCAGGGGTGTGACTGCGTCCCATTGGTTGTGGAGAGAAGTCTGGTCTTGTCTTTCCCTGACCCTTGCCTTTGTAAGATGCTGCCGCTTCCACTCGCCGCATCCGCCGCACGCTCCTTCTCACACCGATCGGATCCGCTTTCAGAACGCTTGGAAGTCTGACGTGAAGGAGTGCCGGGCTGCCGGGAGGGTTTGCCATTCTTCTCATCTGAAGAGTACGAGGTCAAATTTAAGAGGAAAAGAGATGGGACCAAGAATATATCCACGGTTACATACAGCTTTTGAGTTTTTGTGCGTTACACACCAGCCAGTGCCTGCACAGAAGGCTGATCATGAGTACTGAGGAGCTGAGCTTGAATGGTTTCCACCACCCTCTTGAATCGGCGACTGGGACCTGAAACGAAGAACCGGAGGGAAATCTCTTAGGCAAGGACATCTCCAAAGAGAAGAGATTCGCTCCTAAACGCCAGCAAACATTTTGCACAATCATGCTGTTTTCAGACATTGTTTAAGATCATCATCAAAAGTGATGTAATTTACATGTCAAGTTGTCATGACAAAGACATTTGAAACAATGTCAACTTTGCATCAAATGCAGCATAATTTACCGAATGACACTTAATAACATCTGTCAAAAGGATTCAGTCAAGTTCAGTCATGATTATGACAGTCCTATGACTTTATTTGATACCACATTCAAAAAAGTGTTACCATATATTCAGGTGTGGGCAAACTACGGCCCAGGGGCCACATGCGGCCCGTTAAACGTTTTAATACGGCCCGACGAAATTGGAAAAAAATTAAATAAATAAACCTTGTTAATGTTTTATTTTCTAAATACTGTGGTGGGTCAAATATAAATATTTAGTTGTAATGCTTTTGTTCACTTTCATTTAAAATTAATTGTATTTTTTTTCTCAGATGAGGTGAGGTGACCAAAACACTCCATCCATCTGCTTCTGGTCCGGCCCCTCTGTCAAATTTTAGAACCCATTGTGGCCCGTCAATCAAAAAGTTTGCCCTCCCCTGCCCAGGAGTAAAAAATAGAGGCAATTAGGAGAGACAAGCTTGAGATGTGGGTAAAATAAAATTAGAAAAAAAAACATTTAAGTAAAATATTGCGACTTTCGTTCTAATATTTTCAGGATATCATTTGGCCACGAATATATCTGTGCGCATATATTTTGGTGACAATCGATCATGGTTTTCCGGACGTAGAAGCTGGCATTGGAGACTTACAGGCTGGCTGGTTCCCATTGTTCACATGTCTTTTAGAAATAATATCCAAATGAACATTTTTATAATTTTTGGGCAACAACTGATACATGTTTTCATTTTATTTGCAACTGTATTACTACTCTGACAGTCGTGACTGCTATGGTAACGGAAGACATGCCCCGAAAAAGAATTATACCTCTAGTTCATAAAAAAAAAAAAATCTGACAAATTCCAATTAACCGTCTTACATTAAATGAAAATAATCACCTCAAATAACAGTTTTCAAAATAAAAAAATAAAAAATAAAAAATAAGAAAAACAACGAGAACATTTTACATGTCTGCTATATTATGAGTGCTGCATTTTTTAAACTATTGACATCAGCTGTTAATGTGATCAGTGTGTACATGCTTTCAAGGATCAAGTGTCTCATGCGTCATGTCTGTCTACTCAACTATAAATAGATCACTCTACCTGTTATTAGGGTGAAGGTGACGCTGTATATGCCCAGCGCTCTTCTGCCTTCCCTCTCTGCTCGCTCCCTTTCCAACTCCCTGTCTCCCTCAGAGAAACCAATGTCAACCTGAAGGGGAAGTCACACCGCACCATTTACACCAGAACAAAATCAACTCTAAAAGTCATAAAAAAAATTTAAAAAAACACATTTTATACATTTTCTTTGATTAAGCCGTGTATTTTCTACTTTGCAGCACATGATGAAAATGATGAAAAAAAGGAAATCATACTTGGAACTTGACAGGCTTCTGGAAGACAGAGGGGCCACCAGAGGATTTGTACTCTGCTCGGAAACTGTTCTGCGACACGACGCTGTGACCGAGGGAAGGGATCTGCAGGTGAAATTTTTTTTTAAATAAATAAAGCAAAATGTTTTATTTTGCCCTCCCCAACGCCACAATCAAAGTTGAGACCAATTGCTTTGAATAATAGACGCTCATCTAAATTCAGTTGAACTTACCGAAAGAAATGCATGAACAATGTCTGCCTTAATAGAGCTGAGGGGTTTGTCTCGAATTAAAACAAAGATTTGCTCCTCTTTCTCCAGGCTGATGAAATTGCCAAACCACGACCTCTTTGCCAGTCTGAAAATAATAGTTACATGCACACATTAGAAAAGCATCAACATTTACAAACAAAAAAAAAAGAGCATAGATCAAAGATCGGTATTGTAGCACATGACCAATCCCAAACGGTTGGCGAAAGTAAGAAGAATATATTCTTACTCTGGACTGGACTCTGGGGTTAAACTGGACATGTCCTCTGATGTTGGGACTGCAAAATGAAAATGCAGACACAGAAGAGAAATATTAAAATAAAAAATAAATGAGAAAATATTTAACTGATATACTGGGCCACAAAAAATGATGTGGCTGGCCAAATCTGGCCCCGAGGCCTCGAGTTTGACACATTACATTATTAGGTCAGAACAGGAGATGTCCTCTTGTGTTAATATAAAAGCAACTCGTCTCACCTTGGAGTTTGCGCCGGTGGAAGCGTGGCGAGCCAAGCAGGTTGTTTTTGAAAGAGTTGAGCCTTGTTCTCCAGTGGGCGGAGCTAGACGAGGCCAGGCCGCCGCTGCTACCTGGACTGGAGGGTGGGGTCAGTGAAAGAGAAGCCCCTCCCGACCCGTCGCCTCTGGGAGAAGAAGACGAGGAGGAAGAGGAGGGAGGGGTTGTGGAGGAAGGGTGCTGGATTTGGTGCACAGGCGTGCCCAAAGGGGTGGGGAGAGGTGAGCCTTGTGGCGTGACCTGCGACACAGGAGGAGCGGTGGCAGAGGAGTTAGAGGACGAGTGGGCATTCTTGGACTTGAAGACAGAAGGAGAGGGAAAGTTGAAAAAGCGAGGGGTGGGAGAGAGAAGCGGAGAGGGGGATGGTGATGGAGTGCGCGGGGTCTGGAGGGGGAGGGACTTCATGGAGTTGAGATGGGGGCGGTCAGTGGGGCCTTTTGATGGCAGGGTCTGAGTTTTGGGGTCGGGCGCTGAGCGGATAGGCCGAGGGGTGGTTGCGCTCGCCGCTTTAGGGTCTTTAGAGGCGGAAGCTGAAGTGACTTCCGATTGGTGGAAAGTGAAGACCGGGCTCTGACGGGGTGTGGAGACATGAGAGAGAAAGCCATGGTCATGAAATGATGCATGGAAGCGATTCTTCAACAAGCTGGATGGAAGATGAATTAGTGATTCTTGCTTCTCACTATTAACAAACAAAAGATTAGAAATTCACAGTGGACAAGGAAATAGTCACACTATAACCCCAAATGACGATGATGGAAAATACAGCTTTATTTAAATGTAAAATGAAAAATAATATAGAATAAAGTCAGAATAAAATAGATTATAAAATAATCTCAAAATGTACACTTCCACAACTTTCGCTGCGGAAAGGTTCCACAGGGTAATACCTTTGTCATTTATCAGTTCCATTTTTTTTTTCTCAGGTAAAGCGCAGCTGAACAAATAAGAGTCGGATAAAGATAGCTTACCCTGGGACTGCTGAGAGGACTAGAGGACAGACCCGTTGAAGCTCCACTCACTGAGCGAGACCTTTTGGAAAAAGACGACAGCAAAAAAAAAAAAAGAGATCTAGTCAACCATATTCTGGATATCAATCTGATTTTTTATATGATTTTAATATTTATATACCTTTGGCTGTGTGCATTCGTGTCCAGATTCCTGCGGGGTGGCGTGGGAGAGCCCTGTTCAGTCACACTGAGAACTTCCAGACTCTTCCTTTCCGGTCTACAACGGCCATGGCGGGTCAACATAGGCGAGTCCACGCGTTTCCTAGGTGGGTCTTTGACGAAACAATTTTTAAATGGCTGAGGTACAATGCACAATTGAAAAAAAAAAAAAATCTAAATCTAAATCTAACTGTCTTACCAGCGTCATTTCTCGGTGGTAAATCTTCATCCTCATAGCTGGGGTAGCGCTCCTTTCTGTCCAGCAGGAGGTAGTAAATCATCTTTTCCTGGTTCTCTCTGCAGACAAGACAAATAGATCCAGCATACATTAAATGAACAATACGAGCTTTTTCACCAGATGAGCGCAAGTGATTCGAATTGAAGATTTTGAGTGGATTTTATTTACTCACTCCTCACTTGTAAGGTCCCGTGTGAGTTTGACCCGATCCCGGAAGCACCCTAAAGAGTACATGCTTTCCAAGACGTCAGGGTCCAGGTCGGTCAACGATAGCACCCTTGTCACACACACACGACGGGGAGGGGGCTGCTCAGGGCATGGCTCATTGCGACCACTCCTGGTAAGGGAGGAAAAGCCAAGAGGCTAGTTTAACAAGTTTGGAGCGTTATTTTTTAGAGCAATAAGAGATAGGATTTTTAAAGAATCAGATTTCAGGTTCACCAAAGAGGGCCTCCTGCTAGTAAGAGTCGTGTTGGCATTTTCTGTCCTCTGTTCACAAGTATCAAATAGATTAAAAATTCATTTTCAAATGGACTTTAAAAAAAAAAAAAAAAGTTACTAGCTCCATGAATGAGAGCTGAAGTTATCTTAAAGGCTGGAGCAAACAAAGGGTTCTATTATGAATGAACGATTAGCATCTCAGCTGATTATGATGTATTTTATTGAAAGCTTTTATGTTTTTGTGATGTTATTAGAAAAAAAAAGATATTATATTATAATATTATTGTAGTGTAGCGGTTCATAGTTGTTTGGAGTTCTCACTTCAGACAGGGCTAATTATTATTGCCACTGCTAATTGTTTCATCTATTACAAGCATCTAATGTCTGGTGAGGGGACACTATCAATAACTAGAAATAGCGGGGGGAATAAAAAACAAACTGATACAATAATATGGAATATACTAAAAGAATGTTTCTTTAAAATAAAAGGGGGATATACTTACTGGTACCAGGCGTGGGTCTGTATTGCTTCTAGCTGCAAGGTAAAAAAAATAAAACCACGTATCAAGTAAGCTCTCTATGCAGTGGGTGGTTAATATATTACAGACTATCATAGTAATCTCCTGATCTCAAGCAAATACTGTACACCACCGGGAGGCTGTGAGCAAGGGCGTAGCATCATTGTCGTACTCAAGTCAACCTAACTCAACTTTAGATAGAGAGCACAAATAATCATGGTGGTAAATTGCAAGAACACGAATTTAATAGAATTTTAGCAGTTTTCCAGTGTGTGCGGCTTAGCCACCAGGGAGCAGTATGGAGACAATCACAACTGCTCAGTCAACTGCAATAATTTGTTGTTTTTCACATTGTCTGTCAACATGTATTGCTGCACCGTTATTCAAATAGCCGTATCTTAAATCCATAACACTGATTAGCCAGTCTATGGGGATGGATGCTATTTGTTGTCGCTGTAAATCTTCAGTGACAAAATGCGCTCCAGTCAGGAGGCCAGTGAGAGTTTTGCTCATTTATATGCAGTGCAGAAGAGACACTTCAATTCCTGAGTCAAAATTAGCCATGAAAAGGTCTGAATTGGAGATTGGTTGTTTCAGTCATTGTGTGTGCCTTATGCAAGGAAAAAAAGAAATAAAAAAAAAAAAAAAACGCAGAATATTTGAACTGTACTTGTATGTGTGTCTCTCTGTGTTGTGGGTGGTTTCCATGACAGGGACCGGCTGTCCAAAAAAAGAGAGAGACTGTCTGACCTCATTTCGGGCTCCATTAATCAGAAGTTCATCAGACGACTGCATAGCTTTGATTAAATCTGTGATCCCTGCTAACTCAATGACTAACTGATGCGACATTCGCTGTATCTCTGCTTCTATTTTACATCTTTTGTGCCACTGTGTCTCAGTTATCGCTGTCTTCCTTGTAATAACATAATCATTTTTATTTTTCCTCCCTGACATTAATTTACAACTTGAGTGCAAAGGTACTGAACAGTATACTTGAAGGGGAACCCTAATAGAGTAAATTTGTAGCTGTATTTTTAATGCAAGGTCAAAGAGTTCATACGATAATGAAGCTTTATGTAGCCCTTCACTTCATCTACCCTGAAACGAAATATCACACCAAGCCTGGTGTGCGCTTTGAGATCACACCTAATTTGTCACGGGAGCCTACAAAGGGCAAGTTTGTCTCTGTACGCTGCAGCAGATGATCACAAAGTTGGTTTTGACTTCAACCGAGCCATCTTTATTTTGAAAATGCCACTCTGTGGAATATAGGCCTAAACATGATTGAGTCGATTGACTGAAAATATTCTAGGCGTTGCTGTTCCACTCCAGTCCTGTAGGTGGCTGTATATGCCAATATGAAGTATGCACCGACTAAAGTAACTAACGTCTTTGATGGGGTTGTACGGTAATAAAATACATTTTGGACTTACTGTGAGTCTCTTGTCGGGGTTGACTTCTATCATCCCTTTGAGCAATGCTTGACAGTCAGGTGGTATAAAGTGGGGCATATGGAATACTCCGCTTTTCACCTTTTCAAGAAGCTGCCGTAGGTTGTCGTGGTCAAACGGCAAAGCACCCTGTGAAGAGATGGGAAAATAAAATGAACGAGAAACACAAAAAAACGAATATGAATTAATCCAAGGGGACAGAATAAAAATACTTAAAACATGAAAAAAAAAAAAAAAAAAAACTTACTACAAGTAGTGCAAAAAGGATGACTCCACAACTCCAGACGTCTGCCCTACGGCCATCATACTTCTCCCCCTAGGACAAAACCACATCATCATTACCCATGCAGAAACAAACACGCGTGTACACACACATTCACTTACCCTTATTACTTCAGGACAAGCATAATGCGGGGATCTATCATAAAAACAATACATTTTTAAAAAAAAATACAGTTCACCATATTCATTATCACACTCTCAATGACAGCTGGACAGATATGAAATCATTTTGAATTGTCAATAGTAATTGACGCAAGGAACGCATCTGTTAGCGTTTGCCAAATATTAGGAATAATATAATAAGACTTACCCACAACTAGTTTCTAGTAGACTGTCCCCAACCTGTAATGAGGCCATGCCAAAATCTGCTATCCTGATGTTGTTCTTCTCATCCAGGAGAAGATTCTCAGGCTTCAAGTCTCTGTGACTGGAAATGCACAACATTACAGTGCAAGTCACAAAACCCCCAAAGGTAACCAATTAAGACACAGATACACATTTTCAGAAATCATATTCCTCTAAAGCAGGGGTGGGCAAACTTTTTGATTGGTGGGCCACAATGGGTTCTAAAACCTGAAAGAGGGGCCGGACCAGGAGCAGATGCATTGAGTGTTTTGGTAACCTCACCTCATCAGAGAAAAAAAATACATACATAGTATATGGAGAAAACATGCTTTCATTTTAAATGTAAATGAATGAAAGCATTACAACAAAATATGTCTTAGAGTGCGCCTCCTAGTGGGGACAGATCAGAATTACAGGGGAAATCAAACATTAACAAAGTTTAATCATTTAATTTTTTTCAAATTTGGCGGGCCAGATTAAAACATTTAAGGACCGGACCGGACCGTAGGTTGCCCAAGCTTGCTGTAAAGACACGTAAGACTTCAGCAAATCTTGTCATTTCTGCTCATTTTAATTATTTTATTTTATTATTTATATTTGATCTGGCGAGGGGAACCTCTCCAATCTCGTTGTTGTGATAATGACAATAAAGTGCATTCTGATTCCGATTCTCATGATCACCTAAATATTGACTCCACAAGAGTCGTACGCTTTGAGATGTCATCGTAGAAGAACACCAGACTAGATTTGGTTCATGTTTCACTGTAATTTCATCAAAAAATAAAAATAAAAATAAATACTCGCTTTGCTGATTCTGCCCAACAGATTGCGTGACCCAAAATAGCTCATATATTAATTATCTGATGAGCACATCAAACTAAAGCTGGATACACACATCTGATAATCCAATCAAATTTCAGCATTTCCCCTCCTTCAAATCGAGATGGACAAAATCAGATTATCACATCTGTAAAATGTCATCCTCACTATCGTAAACATTCAATGCGTTGAAGAGTCACAAATACAATATTTTTTTTTACAGTTTTTACACTGACCATATGGAGTAACTGTGGCAGAAATCCAAAGCGGAGATGATTTGTCTAAAGAACTTCCTGGCCTCTTTGGGGGTCAGCCTGCCCTTTTTCACCAGGTAGTCAAAGAGCTCTCCACCAGACACATGCTCCAACACCAGGTACCTGGCAGGATGAGAGGTGGAAAAACGTCATGAAAATAAAAGCCAGCGAGAAGACGGAAGCGTCTTGGGAAACAGAAATAAACCACCAATAATCAAAACATTGCCGATGCTTCCTCTATAAACGCAAACTCTGCTTATCTAACGGATTCATTGAGCCAGCGGGGAGACTGAGATACTCACAGATACTTGTTATTTTCATAGACATCATGCAGCTTCAGAACGTGAGGGTGCTCAATTAGTTTCAGAATTGCTATTTCTCTCTCCACCTGCAGTGACAGATGGAAGGGGATCGGGAGAGCGGGATGGGACAGGATTTAGAGAGATACACATAGGGATGTTAAAATAGAGGAAAATGAAGAATAAGTTGGGCAGAGGCACAAAAATATGATGGAAGGCGGAGAGAGTATAAAGACAGTCAATAGAAGTAGTCGATTCCGTTAGAGGTTTTGCATTTTGAGCCTGAAAAAAAAAAAGGGAGGAGTAGGATGGAGCATTAGTAAAGTAGACATGGAATCGGAACTTCGCGTTGAATTTCTCAGAGGGTATTTTAGCATTCCAAGGTTGTGGGGACAGTTCAAGAGAGGTGCTTTGGTGCGTAAGAACTTGAGAACCCTGATCTCAACACCGTCAAACCAAAACGGACAAAAGGAGCGGGGAACAGCGCACAAACTGATTTTCAATACGTGAGTGTAAGAAAAAAGAAAATTGGCGTTTGTGTGTGTGTGTGTGTGTGTGCACTGCACTTCTAGTGTGGTGTCTTCAAGATGTTCAACACGGCCCAGCACACACATCACAATGTCAGTGGAAGAAAGGAAGAAATAGTGCCACTGTTGTAGTGGAAGTAAAAAAATGTTCGGGTAAATTTTAGCTTGTCTGGTAACAAGTCTTCTCTCTGTCGTTTTTAGAGCGATAAATGATTTGGGAGGCACGTTTTTTTAAATACTCAACACAATCAAGTGCTCATCTAATTCTGTCCGGAGGACTTCCTAATTGCTTTTCACGTCACAATCATAAAGTCTGTGGCTCGGCCAAACGCAGTGTTGATCACATGCAACATTTGAGAGTGAAAATGCAGAGAATGCTCAAATGTAAAGTCGTCTGACAAAAAGCTTCTCTTCATACCCACCACATTTCTTTCGCAAGTCCCAGCTTGTGTCGTGTCAACCATACTTTTGTGGTCAGGTCTTAACCTCCAACCTTAAGTAAAAAGCCATTATGGCCGACAGTGACCAGATATTCCAGTTTGTCTGAGAGCCACTTAAAGCCCTTGAAGCTAAATTGATGCCCAGATATGAAATGATTAAAAAAAAAAATTATATATATATATATATATGTTTAAAAAAAAAAAAGAAGAAAAGAAAAAAAAGACCTGCAATTAGAGGCATACATAGAGTAGTCAATGGGCATCGTTCCAAAGTAATATAAACCTGCAGTCAGGGGACCGGACATGTGCAGTTACCAACCCAAACCAAAAAGATGACAGTGTGATTATTGATACTTCTCAGCAAGCCATTTAGTAACTCAATAAGTCCAGGCTGTTCAATTAAGTCATCTCAATGTTGTGTATAGAGAAGCGATCCGACACACAAGACTGACAGTGGTGAAACGATAGATTTCTGATGATGTTCCAAATCGATTCTGTCGGACTTGCAGTGAAGCCATCGAAATGATAAATAATGTCAAGTACCTTCATGAGTACTGATTCTGACAGTTTTTCTCGGTTGACAATCTTTATGGCCACTTTCTTCCCGGTTATGCAGTGGACGCCTAACTTCACCAGTCCTGAAACACAAAGAGAGGTACATGATTAAAGATGAACAACTTGACCAATGAAAAGAATGTTGCATTAGTGTTGCGTTTGAAAGATGTGTCAAAATATAAGATTGACAGGAAGAATCGAGACGTGTGTGCTAACCACTAGTCCAATGTCCAATTTTTTGTGACTTACTTTCATTATTTCTGACGAGAAAAGGGCAAACTACGGCCCGGGGGCCACATTGTGTCCCGTTAAACGTTTTAATCCGGCCCGCCGAACTTGAAAAAAATTAAACCTTGTTAATGTTTTATTTTCAAAATGCTGTGGTTTTTCAAAGGCAAATATATTGTTGTTATGCTTTTGTTCACTTTCATTTCAAATTAAATGTTTCTTTTTTTCTCCCAATGAAATGAGGTTACCAAACTACTCCATCCATCTGCTCCTGTTCCGGCCCCTCTGTCAAATTTTAGAACCCATTGTGGCCCGCCAATCAAAAAGCTTGCCCACCCCCGCCATACAGGAAATCAAACCTTAACGATGCATGTTTTTTTCCTTTAAGACTCCAAATATGACAATGTGTGAGTGAAACGAGTCATTAAAATGATTGAATGAAACCGTTGACATTTAGGGCATAGGTACAGTATGGCTAATAAATCCAAGTACTGCATATCGATGGTGTCGTGCAAGGCACAAGATACATCTACACTAGCAAAATATATTATCCCACTCCTCGAGCGGTTTCTAATGCTTTGGTTACTTTATTCAACCACGTTAAGAAAATATCAGAAACATTTCTCAGTATGATGCAATGCAGTTGAACACCAGTGCAAAGACAGGAACACTAATGCATCTTGTCTATCCATCTTAGCGCTTGTCCTCACTAGGGACCAAGGTACTATAGGGCAGATAATAGCTGACTTCAGGCAGGAGGTGTGGTACGCAGGCAGGCCACCACCCTGCACCGGACTGGACACATCCAAACAACCAGTCACACTATTAATACCCATGGGCAATTTGGAGTATTCGGGTAGTTGAACAATCTGAGAAACCTCACATAGGCACAGTGAGAGCATGCAAACGCCGCACAGAAGGGGTTAGATTCGAACCCAGAACCTCAGAACAAAGGCAGACGTTAAACACTTGTGCACCATGCAGGCACGGAAAGCCACCGGAATAAATTGCAACTAGCCTTACTAATAATGTAGTTAATCCATCAAATTGTAACATTATTAAAAACCGATTCAATCATTTTACATTAGTTTGGTGTACCTAATGAAGTGACAAATTCGAAACAAGGAAGTAAAAGTACAGGATGAATTATTGCACTGGCATATGGAAACAGTAAGAAGATTCCTACCAGTCTGTCCCTTCCCGAGGGTCTTCTCCAACCGGTAAGGCCCCACATACTGGTTGGACTGGCCCAGTTCCTTGCTGCTCATTTTCCCCGACATTGCAAAAAAAAAAAAAAAAAAATTGCCACTTTCAAAGCAGAAGAATCAAGAGAGCTGTGGGCTCGTTTTGCCTCGCAATGCAGCAAGGCTCATCCCAGGAGACTTTGGCGTCGGAGGTGGTCGTGATCTAACGCCGGGCCCTGCAGGCTACTCCCATTCACTTGTTTGTCGTCTACGCGCCGAGCCCGCCCCCAGCCGAAAATAATCAACCAAACTATAGACTATAAAGTCAGAAACCAATGTGGTCTTTTACTGGGGTGAGCGGTTTTTACGTAGAAAAACGTGGAGATCAGAGGACGATGACGTGACGGTGGAGGTGCTCACAAAATGTGACTAGCCACCCCACTCCCCGTTATAAATGAGCAGTCTGCTCCATATTTTTCGTGCGTGCGTTTGTACTAAAGTGGTGCAGATCTTACTCAGACGCGAACAGGAAGACTAACGGATTGATTTCTGCAAGTGCAGAGTCTCAAATATCCCAAGTCAGAATGCCTCAATCCATGCCCTGATCGATACCAGGGACGCCCCCCTCCCTCTATCCTAATGTCAAAAATACATTTCCGAATCCGCCTGAGCTTGTATGATCTTCTCTTAAGACTCGATGGGTTCTGTCTTCATGTGCTCGTTCGATGTTCGTCCAGATAATCGTCTATTATCGCAGAAGCATCAGCATCCAGAATGGCTTTTCCAATATCCGGTATACACTTTGGCTCACCCCCTCCTCGGCCCTGCATCAGGAAATAGAGGAAGAAGGGGAGGGCGGGGGGGGGCGTCAAAGAGGCGCGGGCAGGCCGGGCCAGTCAAGGCGAACCCGCCCTGGTTCCGAACGGAGACGGTTGCCGTTTGGATCAGAAGAACCGGAAGAAGTGGGGCTGCCGGTGACGCTTGTTCCAGAAAGCCCGTAGCGGCATCCTCGGCTCAGCTGGCCTGGAGGACTGCACACCTCTCCTCCCGTGTCTCACCCCGGTCGGTCGTGCTCATCCTATGCCCGCATCTCCTCCTCCAAAAATCACAACCGAAAAAATAGAAGTGCCCAAAAAGCGCACTCAGAGTGGAGAAAGATGATGTTTTAGGAGTTGCTCATCACTGACGGGATGGTTTTCATCCAGCACCCTGCAGTCCGTAACGGTCCCCTTCTCTTTAGTCCTCCTCCCCTCCTGCATCCTTCTATTCATCCAATACGGTCAGCATCAGCATCCGGGTTCCGCTTCCCCATCCCCTCCCCTCCTCCATCACTGTCTCGCGTTCTCTTGCCCCCACCCTCTCTCCCTCCCTCCCTCCCTCCCTCCCTCTCTCTCTCTCTCTCTCTTTCTCTTTCGCCCTACTACAACATTGCATCTAATACAGTAAGTAGTCTGCAACTACATATTTTATAGCAACGTCATTATTATTCAGTTATTCAGTCTTTTTTTTTTTTTTTTAAGAAAATCCACATTTCGCGTGGAATGTTTTTACTAGAGGTGCATTTGCGTATTTATTGAATATTTTTGGGGGGATTTCCAAAAAGGAAACTGTGAATAGCGGGGTTCCACTGTACAGTTTAAAGTTGTAATATCACCATTCACCACTAGACGACAGACTTGGCTTAGTTGCATTTACACCAGGTTTTATGCTGCCCTGTACTACTACAAGGTGAGTCGGCCTAATCATTTTTTTAGTTGATTTTTGTAGAAAATGACCAAAATTAGTTCTATCACTTGATGGTTTGCTTATCAGCAATTGTATTCCGTCCTATAATACCTTTGTTTTAGGTGGAGAAAAAGGATTGCGGGGCCGCACATGATCTCAAAAGACTCTGAAAATCAGAATTTGGCGTGATGAACTGTCATTTCCGATCACAGATCCACATGTCAACTTGCGCTGAAGTGGTTTAACACGCTGTGATTGAGGTTCACATTGTCATTATCTGCCCGTTGGCTTTTAAATATTAATCTCTTTTCATCTTTAGTCTCTTGAAGCCATCACGTTACTAAAGTTTAATTTAACAATTGTTATGCTTTTCAGGGGGGCGTACATGTCCATGCATAAGCGTTAAAGATATATAAAATATTTAAATAAGCGAAAGTATTATCTTAATGTTAAGCAAACACAAAAAAGTTTAATTTAAAAGGATTAAGATATGTAGGGCATGGGTAACAGTCACGTTATGACACAGGAGCTCCTTCTTGGGTGAAATATACGTTATGGCCACTGGGTGGTGCTGTTACGACTACATTGCTTTAATATAGAAATAATTATTTGTACTATACTGTGCGTTACTTCTTACACAGCAGAAACAAAATTGTGATTTTGTAAATTTGACAATGCACAGTTTTGAAGGACACTCTCACAGATATGTTAGATTGCTAGCAGGGTTCGAGATTATTGTGCGGCACAGCGTCACACTGAGAGCTGTTTTCCAATATTTTATGACAACAATAATCATTGTTTTCTGTTTGAAGATTGCAGGTTCAGTTCCGGTGCATTTTTTTTTTTCATGATGCTGTATCATATGTCCCTTGTTGAGTTTACTTCCATGACGTCACACACCACAATCATTCTTTTACAAAGGGGACAGTAGTTAATCTTATAAGAATGTAACTTTCTTGCCTTCCCTTCCCTGTGCAGGTGGCATGTTACTCACTCTGACATCTCTCCTGGAATTCATGCCTGTGTGTGATCCGGTTCTTTGTGAGGTTTGCTACAAAATGTACAGCATGTACACATGGAACATGAATTTCTCATTGAGGGATTGTAACTAGTATAAAAAAAAAGATCTACAGGATTTGAGTGAGAGAGTGGCAACTATTCACTGTGTCAGTCTGGGAGGGGGTCACGTCAGCCATTGAAATGGGATTTAGAGGCTTAACTGACTGCTCTAAATGTGCAAAGTCTACACTTTACTCAGCATCAGTGGATCTGTAAAATAAACAACTGAGTTCACAATGGAGGTGACAAATTCAAGCTCCCAAGGGGGCTTTTTAAAATGGAAAAATGGCAACTAGTTGTTGTTTGCTTTACGTTTGCAAGATATTCCAAGTTATTTACCCCCCCCGCCCCACACTGCACACCAAAATAACAATATTTCTTTCATATATCAATCACTTTGTACTTTTATTTCCATTGATAGTATTTATTTCAAGTTAAGAATTTACATAACTAGCCATTAGTTCTCTGGAAGTATCAACACGTCAATGCATCGTACATCAGCCATAGAGGGAGAGAAGGAAGGACAGTAAAAGGTTTAAACTGGGGGAGGGAGGGATGTACCGAGGAGGAAACTATGGTTACTGCTGCCAGGTCCCAAACTCAGCCCAAATTGACACAGTGCGAGTCACACCATGATGATGGGCGTTGTTGTTGCCATTCAATCCTGTGCTGGTGTGCAGAAGGGAATGCTGGGAACTCGGAGGACTCAGTGCAGTGCGACCTACAAGAAAGGAGGAGGGGGTGAGATGAACGGAGGCGGGGATAAAAGATAGCAATGAGTTGAGGAAAAATCAGATGTGTCACAGTTTGAAGAAAAATTTAATGAAATATGTTATGCCATATATTTAGTGGATTGAGACGGTCATATGCTAATGATGATATGTATACATATTGTTAATATTTAAAGTTCCTTCTGACATCTGTACATTCTCAACTGAATCCAAATTATTGGGTTCTAGACTAATGCTCACATTATTAGTAAAATATTTTACATAGAAAAGAATTTTAGTTTGATATTTTTTTTTATTTATTTTTTGCCGAGCATATAATGAGCAGAGATGCCCTCAAGGTCAAGTTATCGCTTCTAATGTTAAAATAGGAAACTTTGGAGGTCTTATGTCACGTGTCAAGATTTCACTCCCCTGCAAGTGACTCAGTTCAAATGATGACTCATGCTCACATTGAGGTTTGGATGGCAACACCTGGCTCATGATGTCCCCTCAGTAGCGCTCTTGACACAAGCATCGAAGGCCTCTAGGAGGTCTTTGCATGCCTCTACTCCTTTCTCTGCCACACTGAAAGACAGAATCACAAATATTGAGACATCAGTTCATGCGAGATTCGCCATCTTGCGAAATCCTGCTGCACTATGGGAGACACATTCTGCAAGTCAGGTAAAATATAAGTATTACACAATGAATACCAGTGAGCAGGATTAGGATCTGTTGCCAAAACAGTTGCATTGTTTCATGTAATAACAGGTGAAGTAAACCGAAAAATTCCGTAAGCTCGCAAGTGGAAAGAGAACAAATGTCTAGCCGAGGACACACACATACATATATACATTAATATATATATATATATATATAGAGAGAGAGAGAGAGAGAGAGTGAGAGAGAGTGAGAGAGAGAGAGCGAGGGAGAGAGAGAGAGAGAGAGAGAGAGAGAGAGATTATTTCAGGATGTCATGCAGCAGCAACAAGCTCTGCATCCGAAGCTGCCAAAGTGCATTAGGGTGATGGAGCAAGAGAAGGGGGGAGGGCAGTGGGAGGAGTTACGAATACAAAAGAAAGTGTGTGCATGCCCCCATCTGTTTGGCAGAAAACCACGGAGGAGGGGCTGCGGGAGGAAGGGAGGTTGCGTGATGATGGGATGATGACAAGACACGCAGGTAGGATAGTTGGGGGGGGGGTGATTTGAGCGTCATCAGTTAGCTCCGCCCACTCATTCATGACATTTGGTCTGGTTGTCTTTTCACAGGAGTGCATACAAGAATAAAGCCTAGTTGGTGTTGAGTGGTAACACAAGACGAATTATATATTTTTTTCCCCCTATATTTTATGTTAATATAAAAACATTCTCATTATTCAAATTGAATCAAAAGCTTAAAGTTTTCATTACATTCATTTGATACATTAGTGTAACACTGGGCCAACTCCCGTTTCCAAGATGACCGGGTGCATGATAACAGGCTGCACCCTAGAACAAAAACGTGCCAGAAATTGAAGTTCAGAGATTGTCAAAATAATTAAAAAATAATTAAGATTAAAATAATACAATAAAATGCAGCATAGTATTAAATTAAACATTATTTATTTACTATTTAATCTCTAATCTCGTTGCACACTTGAGTACAATGACAATAAAGGGATTTCTATTCTATTCTATTCTAAATAATTGTATTAAAAAAATTAAGCAGTTTTTTTATTGGGTAAAATGTCAAAATCTGAACAAAACCACCATTTTTACTTTTCATTATTATTGCCAGAGTGAATCAGAAGGATAGAAATCCCTTGGATGTCATTGCATCCCCCCCCAAAAAAAACTTTAAAATGCTCTTCTGCAAAATACCAAACATGAAGTTAGCCCACTCAGTTATTGAATAATAAACATATTGTTCCCATTCCACATCTCTTCTCATGTCAATTAAAATTGAGGATTTTGATCTTCGTAATGGCCTTTTTTTTTTATGTAGTTCTTGAATTGGATGTCAAGGAAAAAAACAAACATCCACTGTATACTTGAACACATTCAAAGTAAATACAATGTAACCGTTCTGTGGCTGGGTGCCCGTGCGTGATGCAACATGCAGCTGTTAGCTGCAGCTTATCACTCAGCACTTTATAATGCCAGGAGGCTGCTGAAAACGGGGGATGCTATGGATGTCATGAAGGGAGTAGAAACCTCTCAGATTACATCACATGAGGGATTTCGGTGTGTTCGTGTGTATACGAGGATACGGTTGGAGAGATGTCATCCTCAAGACTAGTCTCTAATTTAAAAAAATATATATACGGCTAATAATGAGGAGACTGCCATCCGACTATTAGACAGATCTCGAGAAAGCTTAAAAATAAACGTAATATTAAGTGCTTATGCTTTTCCTGGGTTGTATTCAGATAGTGCATTTAAATGGGAGTGTGTGTGTGTGTGTGTGTGATGCAGGATTACAGGAAAGGAGGAGGAGACGATGACATCACCAACCGGAGCCATCACACAATGTGCCGAGAGAGCGTACTCACTGTTAAGGAAGGTCATATTACAGGGTCAAGGGGCAAAGCTGGGTTGTCTTGGCAACCGATGACACCTACCAGCTCAAACTGGTAACTTTGGGTTAAAAGCCAGACTGAATACTGATATGATTTTTTTCATTTTCTACGCATAATTACGAGGCTGCATTAGGTCATCGCTGAGGCCGTGTGATGGCGTCCTCCTGTCTGTCACAAACGAAGGCTCAATTATTTATAATGATCGCGTTGTAGTTTGTCTTCTGGGACTGACATGCATTATAGATCGCTCGGCAGGTGCAGCAGCAACAAATAATGTACAACATTAGTCCTATGAGTGATGTTTGGATAAATGTTCACTTTTGACTGACATTGGCCGAGAGGAGTTAATTAATTCATTAATTAATTTATTTTATTTTTTTTTAATCGTGATTGTTGTTTAAAGTAGTGTAAAAGTGTGTGTAATGTGACACTGAGATGTGTTAAATAAACAAAAGGAATAGAAACAATGCAAACTGCAATGGCAATAAAAAAAAACACGAGTGAATTAATAACTATTTGATAATGAAAAGTAATCATTTTTGTAAATGTATTTTTCTTTTTATGCAGCTCCTACATTGGATCAAATTAACCCGAGCACATGTAGCTTATAAAATAGACAGACTGAATAACACCATATTTGAATTTTTGTAGAAGAATATCACACTAATTAATTATTTTGTTCTAAGAAGATACAAATTTCATATTCAACGAAGAAGGTGGTGAACATTTCATGACATGGACAAAAGTTGACTCAACATTTCTAAACTTTGCTGAGTCACAAAATTCCATCATGGAAAGTACCAAGAATGAGGTTGCATGACTGAACATGCAACGGCAGTCAATCAGTAACGGAGAGATTGCGTGTGTGCCGATACACGAGTTGAGGGTAAAGGCTAAAGCAGATGCTGGGCCTCTATTTGTCCTTCCCAAAGTCTAAAAGTACCAACTTGCATTCTGTCATCACTGCAAATATGAACAAATAAGAAGACTAATGACTGAATTCAACTTCTCGCATGTGACCTTCACAAAGTCGCTTTTACCTTCCTTGCGAGTTGAGAGTGCACCTCTTCGTCTGATGCCATCGAAACTTTGCTTCTAAGCTGGTGTCCGACAGAGCGGTAAGTTGATATATAGTTGGGAACATGTCATGTTATCCTGCACACACGGTCCCACTCCGACACGCCACGAGCCGTGACTTGCCGTCTATAAATACGCAGGAGTCTCTCGTATTGATTACACAGACAGCCATGTTAACCGTGAGCAAGCTCAGCCCGGAAATCCCACTGGTGTGTTCTGACAACTATGAAACATCTGGCTCACTTTCACAGCTGCTGATTCATTGATGTGTTTGCGTATGAGAAAATGGATTATCCGAAATAATGTCAACGAAAGGAATGTTGACTTTAGAATTTCATTTCCATTGTCATCACTCGGACACGTCTAAGATCACTTTGATTATTAGAATGACAAGGCAATAAAAATATCAATTTAACTGTCAAACCACCTGAACTTTTTTTTTTACTTGCGAGGAAAGTAGGTTTGACATTTTTCTGCTTGTGGAGCCAACATTTGACACTTATAAAAATAACATGAGTAGATCCTTCACCAAAGTGTAAAATGAGACACGGCCCATTAACACGGAAGGCTTTGAAAGGAGAGCAAGAAACATCAAGAATCATTAACGCCCCAACGGAAGATTAACTGATCCGAGCGATTCCTCCTCACACACCTGACAAGACGTTTACAAGCTGCGTTAAAACATATCAATTTGATACGGATTCCAATGAGGGGGCAAAATTGTCAGCATATGTGATAATTGATGCGGAATACAGAAGCTGATAAAATGTCTTGAATATTTTGTGTTACTACTCAGACTCGGAATGAGTTGATAAAATGCTTGGAGAAGCCAACCTCCCATTCACCAGCAATTTCGGTCTTATCTGACCAAGTCACACCCGACTATTCCTTTATCATGGCCCGACACGAGCGGGTCCTGTATCATGGGAGAACTTCGAAGTGTTTAACCCTTTCTGCACACATAATGTCAGTTCCGGGGACATTTTTGACCTGGGCCAATAAAAAATTGCCCTAATCAAATTACGAAGGTCAGATCTTCTCAAAAGGTAATAGTCTGATATTATTTATTGTCGGACTGATACTTAACAATACTTAAAAATTCTATTCTAATTTGCTATATAGCCAAACTTCTTTGCTTCCTTATGTTTGATCATACTTATGTTGTTGTACTCCTTCACCGTTTCAACGTTTCTCTAATAAGCCTTCAAAGAACTGCAGATGCTTTCTGCAGACATTTAGATGTCTGGAGCAGGGCTGTCAAACTCATTTTTGTGAATCGGCCACATCGTAGTTCGGGTTTCCCTCAGAGGGCCCTTGAACTGACTGTGAACCCATATAAATGTATGACATACACACAACAAATTGATGGAAAGCCAGTTTTGAAATCAGAAGCCGGTAAGTAATTGTTTGTTCAACAAGTTTTCAATAGATTTTAAAAGGGAGGATTGGTAAAAAAAAATAAATGGCAATATCTCATATCTCAATGTTGTTCAAAGTGAAGAAAATGCGCCGGAAACAGGAAGTTTTGCGGGCCACATAAAATGAGGACGTGGGCCAAATCTGGCCCCCGGGCCTTGAGTTTGACACCCGTGGTCTAGATGACGACAATTGACGAGAAGCCCGTACAAAGAAGTGCCTCACTGGGATGCAAAGTGTTACATCACATTGCGTCTCGCTACGCTGCACGCATCAGGCATCCATGTCGTTCGAGGTCTTTTGAGATGTGACTAAAAAAAATATAAATAACACAAGCGGTGTTCCTAATTGTGGTCACGGCACGATGCACGGGGGGGACAAATGCGACGAGCGATCGCAAGGTACTCTGGGAAGAGGAGGCTAGTGACGTAAGCAGATTCCCAGTTTTCATCCATGCGTACAGACGGGCATTAAACCTCACCTCGCTGTCACATTCCATTCATCTCTAAATCATTGTCCTCGAAATTAGGAACCCCAAGTTTTGACGACCTTTACCCCAAGCCTCTGCTAACATGTCAAAGTGGCTTAAATGAGAGGTCGCGCTTGCGGTGACTTTCAACGCGACTCACATCGTCCTCTAAAGAGACTCCATTTTAGTATGCCGGATTTTTGGGGCATACAGAATAAATCCTCGCGCTGTTGGAATTTCATTCAAATATTTAAAAAATAATAATAATAAAATTGTTTAGGCTATTGAGCAATCACGCCTCTCATTCATTTTTTATTTTATTGCATGACGTAACTGAGGATGCACGATGGCAACCTTGAGGTCACAGAATTTTGCCTGATTGCATAAACTTCCCAGAATCCCGTGCACGTTGTGTCAGTTCTTCACTGAATGTTGCACAAAAGTCCAAGCAACAATATTCAAAGTTGGACATTTATTTCCACAAGAGTGCATCACTTACCATTTGTCCAGGTCGGCCTTGAGACTGGCACACGGAGCAGGAACCGGGGCCTCGGCGGGGGCGGCGGTCTCGGAGTCCGACATGTCTGTGGTGCTGATGGGTGAGTAGATGGTGTGAGTCCTGCTCCTGTTCCTGCCCTCCAAACGTCAGCCTGGAGATCCGAGCACCGCCAATGGAGCCAGAGAGAGACAGAGAGACAGTGGTAATGCAAGAGAGTGAGTGAAAGGGGAGGGCACACGAGAGGAGGTGGGAGGGGACAAAACACGTGAGATGATAGCGCGGGTCAGAGTGGGAGGTTGAGCAGGGGCTTGTGGGAGTTTAAAGGTCAGTGACGCAAGCTGACATGCGAGGAAGTTGATTGGCAATCACTTCTGGGAGGGAACAGGTTGCAAAGAGACAGGAAGGGACGTTGAGGGCACTGACTTTTTTATTTTTTTTTAAATCATGTCAGTGTCATCGTATGGTTTGATACAATGTGGAATTAATTGTTGTCACTCAAGACTTCGTATAATGGTTGGACATTGTGCAAAAGAGAATGGCTTGACAATGTGGTGCGATGGTGCGCCGCCATGTGGTGACTTTATTCATTACAACATTTGGAAGCGTGTGGAAATATTAACGATGTTAAAACGGGATTTCGTGTGGAAAAAACTTATTATTCAGTCATTACTAGCTTGTAGCATGTGTAACCTTTTTTCCTGGCGTGAACATTTCAAAAACTTTTCAAGGTCACAGATAGCAGGCCATACTGCTCATTAGCAGGAGGCGTTTTCGAACTCCTTCTTTTTGTATTTATTTCTCCAAAACAAAATTGATCACATTGAAAATGCAAGCTCATATCACCATCATCATCATCACTCAAGCCTCGATTCAATTCGATTTTTGTCTTAACTAATTTTATAACTAATATGCTTTTTATTTTAACATCTGCATTGTGTCTCTGTTACAAAGGGTAACTTTTTGTAACCTTACAAAAAAATGTCACATCAGTGATTTGTTAGTGCCAGAACTAAAAATGAAAATCAATATACCATAGATTTCACTGCTATGCTTACAAATCCTTTTGTGATCAAACTTCCCACATGAATTCTTTTTTTTTTTTTTTTTTTTTTTAAATCTCTGCATATTTTAAGCAGTTTAACGGAACTATCCCTGGAAGTGTACTGTAAATATTTTGCTGAAAAAAGTCCTCAGAATTTTTTTTTCACCATGCACGCAACAAGCTAACTGGTTAAACCTTGGTTCTTCTTTCAAAATTGTTGAATGTGATTAGCACTTTGCCTCCAGGGCGTCTGTGCTATTTGCCAAAAATAATACAAACACTCATTCATACGCCATAAGAAAAGGGTGTGCAGTGCAAATTTCATCCAAATAACTTTTCGACTGGATGCGACGTTCTCACATGAACACACTCCCAAAGAGAACAGCATGTACTTTAGGAGGAGGACTGCAAAGACGTTTTCCTCAGGAGTAAAACTCGATAATATCCTGTTTGAAAATGAACACAAATACAGAGGCATACTTTATGACAGAAAACATTTTTCAGGTTTATTATTTACGTTTTGTGGTGCTGCTTAACTAACTACATAAAGATACGTAATTAGCAGCTCAGTAGTCAAGGTTACGGCAGCCTTTAAAACAGGGGTGGGAGACTTTTTGATTGGTGGGCCACAATGGGTTGTAAAATTTGACAGAGAGGCCGGACCAGGTGAGGAAGGATGGAGTGTTTTGGTCACCTCACCTCATCGGACAAAAAAAAAAACATTTAATTTTAAATGAAAACGAACAAAAGCATTACAACAAAATATCTGTGTTTGACACACCAGGGTATTTAAAAAATAAAACATTAACAAGGTTTATTCATTAAATTTTTTTCAAGTTAGGCGGGCCCGATTAAAACGTTGAACGGGCCGCAGTTTGCCCACACCTGTTTTAAAATGTTCTTCCTGGCCAGGAAGTGTCAGATGCTCGGGGCATTATGACAACTAGATGTCCTGCCTCAAATCTCCCCTCTTCTCACGCACTGAATGAATCCAGAATCCTTTTCTAGCTGTGACGGTCACTCATCTGGCCTGCAATGAAGGGGAAAAGAGAATACTTTGTAGTTTGGATTTGATATGTATCTTGTGTACAACAAAACCATTTTTTTTTCTGATATACCTCACTCACCCAAACGCATAAAAAGGGGAGGCACCATTTGTTTCTTATCAGCAAGTACATCATGTATGTGGCTGTTAGGTTTACGTAAACATCAGAGGACAGTTAAAAGTCAACGTATAGGAAACACACATGGGGGGACCTGCAACACACACGTAACATACGTGCTGGATGGCGGCGCACAGATAACAGCAGAAGTGCAAACTAAAAAGGTCATGAGTAATAAACAGCACGTGAGAGACCAACGTAGAACTTGTCGACTATGGAGCAGGCAAGGGTCATGCATGACACTTTATAGCATGTTGAAGGTGTGACCTTTACATGTCTTTGTCGGACAGATAAAAAAAAATGTGAAGTCATATTTTATCGTGCTTCCCGTTGATGAATGATATAAATTCAATGACTTCTATCATGAATTAAATGTTGCCATAAGCTGTTATTAGTTCATGAAAGCAGTGTGTTAGGGCGTCAGAGAGAATTTCCGAAAGCCCGAAGACTAGTAGGAGAACTTCCACATTGAAAACTTGCTGTTGACTGAAGATGACATCACCGAGCCCGAGGGCTTGTGAATGTCACATGACCAAACCCAGAAAACAGTTGAGCCGTATCAAGTCGGTCTCAAACTGGCAGCCCGGGGGCCATTTGCGGCCCGCAGTTGGATATTTTGCGCCCCCCCTCACTCACATTTTAAAGTTAGTGTGGGCTAATCTTTTTTGATGTGTCGTTGCCATGGAGTTTTGAGTGAGTGTGATTTTGAAATCACCTTTGGTTTAAGCATATTTCAGGCTCATTAACAGTGAAACAGAATTCTGAAGTGACACCAAATGGAAGGAAAATGATATCCTGTCACCAAGACCTTGTGATGTCCTTTTTCAAAACCGGCCATGAAGAGAAAAGCTGACGACAACAGCAGACGATTTCAAGAAAAACAGGAGTCGGATTGTTTTTTTGTTGTTGTTGTTGAGGAAAGGCGCTCCCAAACATTTCGTAAAAGCACAGAAAAAGTTGTGCAACAATGATCCAATTTGGACAGCGGGAGTCGTTTTTTTTCAAATTTGTATTATACCGTTTAAAATGAAAACCAAAGTGGTGATTACGAAAGCAATAAAGGTCAGTGAAATTGTTTTAATTCAACCATCTCAGTGAGGATAAATGAAAGTAAAGTACGTCACAATGTCATTGACAAACATTGCGGGAACAAGCATGTTTTTATTCATCCACGTAATTGTGATGGAGAAGCTTTTTTCCACTTCCGTTGGCGCACTGAAGCGTTTGCAGGGAAAGTCAACCTGCAGCCGTTGCATTCATTCACATCTCCCGGACCAGAATTGCATTATGAAGCAGACCAACAAGTGCCAAACAATTAGCACATGGTCTTGTTACTGCTGCATAAGCAAACAGTTGAAGCAGAAGAACTATAAAATGGAAGGTAAGTCAAGTTGAGAAAGAAAGAGGCGACGGCAGAAGAGGAAAAATCTAACAAAAAGTAGACAGGCCCGGGAAGAAAAATGACTCAAGGAAGATTTCACGATGGGAAACCTTTGATCACAGGTAAGAGAATAACACTTCTCAATACAGTTGGATTCCGTTTTAAAAATTGTTTTATCAAGTCATTATTTCACCTTTGATATTGTTTCAGGACCTGAAAATTGTGGTGGATAAAAAAACGAAGAAGCTAAGTTTGAGGCTCATTTTAGTTGAGTTTGAAGCTGTTCTTCCACAACAAAACTCATTTTGTGCTTTGCGAAAATGAAATATATCTTTGTAGTTAATCCTTTGCCTTTTAATTTAAAATTAACTTCCACAAAAATATAAGAATTAAATTAATTAATTTAATTAAGTAAATTAATAACTTAATGAAAGGAACGGGAATTGTTTATGTTGTTTTGTAACGCCAGAAATTTAGCATTTTACATTACAGCACTTTTATTTTTTTTTTACTATAAGAGGACTATAAGGCACACCTATATATAAGCCGCAACAAGTCTTTAAAAACAAATAAAAAAAAAAAAATAAATAAATAAATAAATAAATAAATAAATAAATACATAAAAGAGCCGCTCCGCTCCAGGCTATGAGCCGCAGTTTTCTAGGTTGAAAAAAAATGTGTTTTTTACTGCATGTACAGAACAATTTTGCACTGTGAATGCATATAAAGGTTCGTTCATAAACACATTGTTCAAACAGTGCCTTTTAACACGGCAACAACTTTGCGAAATAAAACAGAACAGACCCAAAAGATAAATCTATATTTTTTTTTAAATCAAGATTTATTTAGTGTATTTTATGAACTATAGAGTGCCCCTACCCGTAGAAAGAAAAATCCACAGAAAAGTTGCATTGTTGTATTAGCCGCTCGGTACAAAATCGAGGTAAAGAGTATAGTCTGGAAAATACGCTACTTAGCATCGAGAGCGAGAGGAAGGGAGACAAGATTTTACATTTGTGTATATATGTTTTTAAATGGTTGTAACAGCGCTCTGATGAAACCAAAATTATGATGTAGACTGCCATGAAAATGAGTTTCACACCCACGGAACCTCTGTAGCTTTCCGGGTTGCGTGGGTTAAATTCGGTTCAGTCAGACCACAATCCAAACCAGTCCAGTGTGCATTCTGACTTTTGTCTTATGTCCAAAGTCAGTATGGATGGGCTTTAGTAACTCTGGACTCAGAACAGGAAAAGCAGTCGGGCTTGAGAAATTAGACAAACTAAATGAAATTCGACCAAAATACAAGTCAATGTAGCCACGGTGTAGTTTGCCTTTTGCCCCCAAAATCATCTGGAATAAATATCTAGAAAATAGTTCAATGGATGGATTTAAAATTTTTTAGTCACCCATCACTTGGTGTCTTTTGCTCAATTTAAAAGCGGCAATGTGATGGAATACTTTCTCCTGGTCTTCTTTTTTTAAGTGTTGTACATGGTGGCAGTGTGCAGCGGCGTCCCCATCAGTGACCTGCTGGATAGAGCCTCTCAGCACTCTGACAAACTCCACTCTCTCAGCACCACACTCACCCACGAGCTAGTGAGTACATATTTGTGCGTCTGCGTTTGCCAGTCAACCAACTTTTACTCAAGTGAATTGAAAGAACTCAACGGCCTTCTAGTGAATTAGAATAAAATGCTGAATTCAGAAACCGCTTTGAACATACTGGATCTGCTCCTGCCAGGACTCTCATTTCACTCCTATAGGCCGGATGATCATGCCTCGGCCGTCAGCGTGCCACACATCCTCATTGCAGACACCAAGTGACAAAGAGCAAGCGCTTCAAGTGTCTGTAAGTGACTTAAAAAAAAAAAAAAAACACTTCCTAAACAGATATATGGCAAAAATGCCACTTGAAATATGGGCAGAAGTGCAAAATAAGTGCTCTTAATATATTTAATTTTTGGAGAATATATTTTTCAAGCCATGTATAAAAGATCGACTACCCTCAACAAAATAATTACGTTATTTTTTTTCCCCAATGCAAAGGGCTCGCTTGCATAAAAATTTCCCATTCAAGGACAAAACACAATTGATCAACAAGAAACCACTTTCAGCACATCTAGTGGTGATCAGTGATATTACAACTTAAAACTACAGTCGACTCTGGCATATTCGTAGTTCGCCCCCCTCACATTTGCAAAATTGAGAATTTTTTTTTTTCAAACATGTTGATTTTTCATGTTTTCTCCAGGATTAACCCCAATTTTTTATTTTTTTTTGTGGATAATGTATATTGAATGTTTATCAGCATTTTCTTTGATGAATTTTTGGCGTTTGTAATTTTTTTTCTCAAAATTAAATTAGTACATTCGAGAATTAATAAAGAGGCTCACAGGCCACAGTTGACTATCCCTGATCTAAATGTCCTGTTGTTACTATAATTCAGCGACAAAAAAAGAAATCAAAATACGACTATCAGTTTTCTCGACGGGAAGCGATCATAGTCTCACTGCCTCAACTTTTTCTTTTTTTTTTCTTTACTTGATTATCCATCCCAACCACCCTTCATTTTACACTGTAGTCTCTTTGTCCTTTCCAGGAGTCAGACCTGCTCTCACTGGCTCGTTCCTTGCTCCAAGCCTGGGTGGACCCACTGGTGGTTCTGTCCTCATCTGCCAACAACCTGCCTCACCCAGCTCAAAGCAAAATAATCAACAAGATCCACGAGTTGCAGGAGCATTCCAAGAACCTGGGAGATGGCCTGAACATCCTATCTGGCAAGGTATGTAACAAATATCATTGTTGTTTTTGTGAGATCACTTATTAAAATGTCAAATACAGAATATCTTTGCTCCCACAGATGGACCCGACAGCTCAGGCCATTTCCTCGCTGCCCTACAGAGGCGGCAATGACATCGGTCAGGACAAAGCATCCAAATTGATCAAATTCCAGTTCCTCTTGTCCTGCTTTCGCCGGGATTCCCACAAGATCGACAGCTTTTTGAAAGTCCTCCGTTGCCGGGCAGCAAAAATGCAACCTCACTTGTGCTAAAAGAGCAAAGCACCCAAATGGAAAGCTTTGAGATTTTTGTTTTTGCAAAAGCTTGTATTGTACAGCAGTTATAGGCAACACATCCTGGCAATATGCAGCACGATTTAGATGGCTTATGTTATTTAATAGGGATGATGAGCTTTGCTCTGCCCATCTCGTTTCACTTTTCACACTATTATTCAACAATCAAATAAGTATGAGTTTTAGTTTATTCAAAGCTTAAAACATTCACTCTATCACTTTGTTTAAAATGGTTACAAAATTGAGACGGAATAAAATAAAGGACTTCCTATTTCTATATAAAATTTGACTGATACTGTTGTATATTCCTTTGCGCCATGTTGTTAACACTTTCAATATAAGTATATATATATATATAGGGAAAAAGGGTCAAGTGCCCAGTATGGGAAAAACAGTTTCTCTTTCTTTTATCTCTCTAACCTAACCAAAACTAAAACGTAAATGAAAAAAATATATGCCAGTATATAAAATAGCTATTTTGATAACTTGGCACAATAAACATTTGTCTGCACATAAGGTGTAAAAAGAAAAGTTGTTACCCGAAAAAAAGCTAATTCTGTAAAATAAAACCTTCCTGCCGAATGTCAAGGTCACCTGTGCCTTCACCCAAAAAAAAAAAATAAAAAATAAAAACACCGACCACGTCACGTGGGCATAAGCAGAGCAGGGCCACCGCGAGGGGGGAAAAATAGCCCCACCGACCATGTCGACTTTCGAAGTGACTCTCCAGCAGCTCAACGACTTGTTGACGGATGACAGCGGTTTTTACAGCTGGCCGACTAAACACGTCCACGAGGTTTATCCACGCATATACGTCGGCAATGCGTGAGTTATTGCTCCTTACAACCAATGACGTGATTTAGTGTAAAGTAGGTCACGCAGGATAAAAAGTCAAGATTGGATTTGCGAGTGTGCAACCATAGAAATAACCACCAGAGAGAGCTGTTGTTGTGGACGCGAAGTCCGGGCTGCCACATTGACTCGAGTGTCTCCAATAAATCCGTCATAACTCGACCAGCATGCGCTGTTACGACCTACACTGGCCTTTTTTTTAATTTTGATTCTTTTTGATGACCATGGATCAGGGTCCCTATCAGGCTTCTCAGAGCTTGCTGATGAGCAGATCATTTGAATCAGGAGTGTTGGAGGAGGGAGATATCTAAAACATGTTGGACACCCCTGGTGTAGAATAATCATTCAATCAAATTCATCTGTTTATGATTAATGTGTGAGTTATAGGACATACAATTTTAAGCAATTGTTGCAGTCTTTTAAAAGAAGGGGCAGGGCATTGTTTGTGGACTTATTGTTTAACATATGTCGTGGTGTCTTTTCATGTCATTTCTGAAACACACTCAAAACCAATTCATGTTCTACTGCTGATTACTAAAAAAGGTATAACGTCTATAAACCTTTTTTTAAATGTCTTTTTGTGTTTACATTCTGTCAACTTTGAAATAGTTCAAATAAAGCTGTAACGCTGTAAATTGTTATCAGTACTCAGCACTACAGCAGGAAGTCACACAGGACAAGCTCAGCTTTGTGTGAGATGAAATACTTGTTGGACACATTTGTAACATTTACTGTACTTGTTGCAGACTTGTGGCGACAAACACGACACGTTTGAAGCGCTTGGGCATCACTCACATACTCAACGCAGCAGAGGGAAACTCCTTCATGCACGTGAACACCAACACAGTGTTCTACGCAGGCACCGGTATCACCTACCATGGGGTGGCAGCCAGCGACACGGATCACTTCGACATCAGCGTTTACTTTGAAGAGGCGGCAGACTTTATTGAGGAAGCTCTAGCGTACAAAAACGGAAGAGGTTAGTATTTGGACGTTTTATTGTTAATGGTTCTGCAGGGATTGTCGGCATTCTGCAATTGAATGGAAAATTCCAACTTATCCAGAGATCTCAAAAGTATTCATGGGTAGATCTTGAAGCATCAATTCAAGCAAATGTGTCAAGGTAATGTTTTGAAAACTCAAGTATAAAAGTTTCATAAGGGGAACAATTCACACAGGGGTCTATTGTGCAACACCCCACCTCCCCTAAAACCAATACTTAAAATACAACCAATACACTTCAAAAAGATTGATCACTCAAAAACTTGGTCTTTAAAGTATAGGAGTCGTATCGGGCCTTTTTTGGCCCGTGTGACTCAAGAAGCCGGCCAAGTGGAATGCAGCCTTGGTGGTCACAGATGCATGTTCCTACCCTTACCTATTTTGAAGAGAAGCTAGGGAACAGTTTCATAAAAGCTGGCACCCGTTGACAAAAATCAAATGAATCCTCCAAAATTGAACAAGGCGCTACCATTGCTAGTACTGCTTTACAGTTGCATCCTTTCGCGTTCTGAACACAAACGCTTGATGCATTTCTGTTCTCCCCCAGGTCGAGTATATGTGCATTGCAGGGAAGGCTACAGCCGCTCCCCCACCTTAGTCATCGCCTACCTGATGCTTCGCCAGAACATGAACGTCCACAGCGCTCTGGCGACAGTGAGACAGGGAAGAGAGATCGGACCTAATGACGGCTTTCTTTGCCAACTCTGCCGACTGAACCAGAGGCTGGCCGCCGAGGGAACGTTTGGGAACAAATGAAGCCGAAACAAAAGCTGGCAAGGACGTATGCTTAATTACACTCTATTTCACTTGCTCTGTACTTTAAGAGCCACAGCTCTGTCAAGGAATGTGCGAAAAGCAGAGTTTTAATTTTGTTCCACACAGCACACTTGTCTCCATGTAGCACTGCACTTTTTTTTCTCGATTCTAAATCAAGAACATGGTGGAAACGGTCCAGATTATAATTATATTCACTATTTGCATTTATATGCTGTCACCTATTGCCTATCCTATTTCAATGATAAAATATTATATTATATTAATTGTATTATAATATAATTATATTATATTTATCGGGTTATAATATAATATAATATAATGTAATATAATGTAATATAATATAATATAATATAATATAATATAATATAATATAATATAATATAATATAATATAATATAATATAATATAATATAATATAATACAATTTAATATACTATAATATATTGACACAAAGAACGCATTCTAAAACTTAAACAGTATTTGAGTAAATAAATTGTAATTAATCCTCATTGATAATGACATAATGAAAAACCTCTCATTAAGAAAATTATACTTACTTCATATCAATAATATGAACTATTGACGGCTTTTCTAAACATACATTTAACATGTGCCGGAGTTGAAGTATAATGTTTTACCATGCTTCTGTAAGTCAACCCGTTGGTTAGTGATCAAGTTTTCCTGTAGAGGGCACAAATGGTCCAGTTTTTGTTCCCATTGGACCTGTGTGAAGACAAGTAGCAGAAAAGAACATGTTTTCACTCACTCCATGATTATGTAGCTGATTAAAAAAAATCGTACAGCTTATTGACACTTAATAACAATAAGTGTTCATCCAGGCTTACCTGAGTGTAGTCAGTGTTGTACTCGTGGCTGACATCACTTCTTTTTAATACTGCTTGTCCTCATTAGGGTAACTGGAACCCATTTCATCAGATTTTGGCACACTCAAAACTGGTTGCCGGGTGGCAGAAAAGTGAGTGAGTCCCGCAGAACTGGACAAAATGACAAAAATTTGTGTTTGGGTTGCAGTGCCTACATTTTCAATTTCCTTAAAAAAAAAATAAAGAAATTGGTGGGTCTGGGGAAAAAATAGCTCTAATCAACAACCTCAATTGTTCCAAGATTTTTAGGAGCACGCCTAAGTTTGACTATAACAGTGAATCAACTTGCTATTTCATGAGCACTCCTGAGGAGGGCACAAATTGTTCACTTTTTACTCTCATTATCTATCCCACTGCCACAACAAGGAGCAGAATAGTACATCATGTTCCATTAGTATTGTGACCATGTTTCGGCATGAAAAGTCTTCCATTTTGCCGCTGTGATTGATGACAAGTGAGAGATGCATCCTCAACTGCATCCAATCCGGATTGTCGTGTGTATTTATCCGCCTATGTTCTATTTTAGGTGTCTTTAGGGTCACGGTGGGCGAACTGGAGCCGATCCCAGCTGACGTTTAGCAAGAGGCGGGCTGAATACTGAATTGTTCCGCGGCCAATTTAGACAAGCATTGACTCACATTCACACCTTTTTGCGGTCTTCAATTATCCTGAAAACCATGTTTTTAGGATGTGGGAGGAATATCTGGATAAAACTTTCATGCAAACTCACGCTGGAAAATGAGCTATGAGGTCGAACTTGCTGACCACTACTCCTGATCAAATGATGATCAGACAAGCGGAATTAAAAGTTCTGCGGTTTCCAAATTTGGCCCGAGTGTTATTGCATGTTGTTTAATCTCCCATGGTGCTCACAACCCAGTACAAGGATTATATCCCAGGATTACTCAGTGTTGTGTCGGTTTGTATACGTATGAAATCCATTACATTTATTATATCCACCCTGCTCGGGAGAAGCCTAAAAACAGATCAGATTTGTTTCATGATCTGTGCCAAGCCACTGTTTGCTATTTACCATTTGCTATGATGTCAATATTTATCTCAGATAATTTTACGTCAATCTGGCAAAAAGCCTCGTGGGTTTTAAATGACGCTCGTCTTCTGTACTGCTCTTGCTGTGGGAATTTAAACTGGCATACATTCACACACGCTATTGCAGGGTGTTGTTTCAAAAATTTACGAGAGAAGGCAGGTAGCACAGGTTCTGAAATGTACAGGAAATGAAATCCCTACAGGGCTGCAAATGAGGGCGTGTGAGCGTACGTTGTGTACATTCCTCAGGTTGGGATTTGGAGTTGTTCTCCCGCTTTCATGTTTTCTTTCCGTTTCACTCTGTTTACTGTGTCTCCATCTTTTGTTTTCTAATTACACACGGTCTGCCCTTCTTATTATGGCTCGCTTTGCATCCTGCTCTGACGCATGGAGTTGATACAAGGACATGTCTGTGAGTGGAGCAGGTTAACACGCTTACGTAACAGAGTCTGCATGAATGGGTGCATGGGGGAGGGGCCGGCATTTGTTTTCATGTGCCTGCAGTTTATCAGGTAGGGATGATTTAAAAGTGAATGAGAACGGAGTAAGACTTCAACCTAGCACTCGTTTTATGACAAATCATTCCATCATTTTTATTGGATTATTTTGAGCTCAATTTAATCCGTTTGGATTTCATCCAAAGGTGTAAATTTTTCCGAACATTTATTGACTCTGTTGCTTTAGAAAAATCTCTAAACAGTTGCAGAAACTACAGTGTATATATCTCATCTTAATTGACTCTGTTGCTTTAGAAAAATCTCTAAACAGTTGCAGAAACTACAGTGTATATATCTCATCTTAATTCACTCACAAATGTACTACAAAGTGTGAAATCTGGGCCTCCTGTTGTATTGGGGAAAAAAAAGATGATATACATTTATATCAGGGGTGTGCAAACTTTTTGATTGGTGGGCCACAATGGGTTCTAAGATTTGACACAGGGGCCGGACCAGGAGGAGGTGGATGGAGTGTTTTGGTAACCTCACCTCATCTGAGAAAAACAAGAAGAATACATTTAATTTTACATGAAAGTGAACAAAAGCATGACAACAATATATTTGCCTTTGAAAAACACAGTATTTAGAAAATAAAACATTATCTATTCATTTAATTTTTTTCAAGTTCAGCGGGCCCGATTAAAACATTTAACGGGCCACGTGTGGCCCCCGGGCCGCAGTTTGCCCACCCCTGTTTTATATCCGCACACCCCTAGATGCACTACATTTACTCCGTTACATATTGTAGTTTATCATTACATATCATTAATAATAATAAGCTAACATATAATTAATTAATAAAAGTTATGTGGGAACCCCTCACTCGGCCCTACGCTCACTTTTATCAGTAACTACCCGAAGACTGTATATTCTCGATTAATCTCTTTAATACAGTATATGCCAGCTGTCTAAATGCGGAAAAAAGGTCGGATTTGTCCAAAGTGGGTTCTATTCGTTAGTCCATGCGACCACGTGTGACTTGACTCGTTTTGTGCTGGGGTGCAGATAGAGGCAGGAAGATGCTGAGCCAGGAGGAAAGGTGACAGCGAGCGTCACCTATGTAAAAAAAAATATAGTTTCCATATTTTCCAGACCAAAAGGCGCTTTTAAAAGTCTTAAAATTTCTCCACAATGGACGCGGTGCCGAGTTCCAAGTCGCCCTAATTTATGTCACTGTGTGTTTCGCTTGAGTCAGCACTCAGCATGTGTAAAGCAGGACTTGATACACCGGTAGCCGACATAAAAGGCCCTTCAGTCATTGTTCCAGTAGAAAGCTTTGTCCGGCAGAGTTAAAAGCCAAAGAATACAAAGAGGTTTTGAGGCGTTTTTTAAAAACAGGTAGTGAGGGTCAATACTCCCCTCTAAGATGTGCACGTGTCCGATTGTGCACAGGAAATGTATACGCCGCAACGTGTTGACATTTTGCATTTTCTTATTGGCCTCATACAAAGAAATTTAGAAGTCTAAGAGTATCTGGCTGACATCATTTCTGCATGCAACACAGGCCAAACTGGTTGGTTGCATCATCACCGGTTAAAATGAACTTGAACCCGCATTTGGCAGGGCTGGAGAATGTTCATTCAGAACCTGTCCGAGCTGACTTTGGGCAAACTGGTCTCCAACCGATGGAAGGACAAGCAACCATATACACTCACGTTGACACCTACAGACAATTCAGATCAACCATGGTGCTCAAATTTCACTCAGATGAAGTAAATAAAGACACATTTTCTTGATGCTGTTCTTCCTTTTTTTCCAGCTCTCCTATCTCTTTACTACTTATTCTTTCCTTGTTTGGCCTTCTTGGGTCAAGCTCTTTTAATATTTTTTTTTTCCGCCTCCAACCGCTCTATTTGTACTACAATGTGCAGTGTTCAGACAAAGTGTTCCCAAAAGTAATCTTTGAAATGTCCTTGTATTTTTTTTTTCATTTTATTTATTAGTTTCTCCCATTGCCATTATTTCCTCTCCTCCAATTTCTTTTTCCATTCTGCTTGTGTCAAG
The DNA here is from genome assembly GCF_059441095.1 of Idiotropiscis lumnitzeri. Classification (NCBI taxonomy): domain Eukaryota; kingdom Metazoa; phylum Chordata; class Actinopteri; order Syngnathiformes; family Syngnathidae; genus Idiotropiscis; species Idiotropiscis lumnitzeri. The sequence goes on along the minus strand of NC_142405.1, from coordinate 8,687,440 downwards.
GTTGGTGAAGATGGAATAGGGCGTAAGACTGAAGTGTTCCAAGGAAAGCACAATGCAGTGCAAGCAAAAAAAAAAAAAAAAATGTTCAGAGTGCTTGTATACTAAAGGTTGGTTCTCGAGAATGCCTGTCCATTCATTCAGAGTGAAATCAACGCAGTTAATAAAAAAAAAATGTTATCGGCCTATTTGCGAGAATTTGTCTGCGAAACAGCTGTTTGGGATTTTGACCAAAATTTGTAAATAAATTTGGATGGTTTGATAAAGCGCTCTCTGCACAAGCCAAAATACAAGACTGTTACAAGCCCTCGTCTCGTCGCATCACCGTTGCTCTGCCCCATCGTTATGGCAACAGAAGCTGTACTCGGAACTGGGGGCGCGTCTCATTTGTACGAGACGGAATCACGCCAACACCCGGCACCAAGTAATCAGTGGGACGTGATTGATGTTAGAGAGCTAGCCTCCTCTGTAAAATTTAATCGAAGAATGCCAAGTAGGCCAAGCTGCCTTTGTGAACAGTGCGTCTTATTTTTTTTTTTAAATGAATTGACTGGGAAAAAATGCAATATTTACGCGATAATTTGCATATGTGGTTTTACAAAGATACAACACTTATAATGTCAATTTTAGGTATCTGATTAGAACAAGACGTCTGTATTTTGCGTCAGTGCAGGTCAACCAAGGCTAAGCGAAGCAACCTGATAAAAGGAACCAGTGGGGTTTGTAATTATTTTCCCATTTTTTTCCCTTTCTCTGGCTGCATTTCCCATTGTGCCGCAAAAGCCCTTGGCCTGACACATCCCCTTATTGTGGCAGAGATGTAATACCACCTGGCTGGGATGACTTTGTTGGAAACTTTTCAAGGGGAATAATATTGAAAATGAGAGAACAAAATGACCATGAGTGTGTTTTCGGTTTGTTGAAAAAAAAAATATCTACAACTTTATTATCTATGGGAGGGTTTATATAAGATGCAGAATAAAAGTAATAACGAAGATTACTGTGGTTTTGGTTCACAAGATTACGCCATGAAATTGGAACGATACGATTTTCTGGTACAGGTTCGCTTTTGGAATAAGTGAAGTTAATAAAGTCCAATTGTTACTTTGATCCTTTTACACATCATAGAGTAGTAATTTGACTGGGGAAAATACTATTCATAAATAAATGTGTCTCATATCACATACAGTATTGGGCTTTATTTTCATGCACTCTTGTTGTTAAGGCATTGCTATGGCTCTAACTATGAATTTAGGACAGTTGCGATAAAAAAAAAAAAAAAATATATATATATATATAAATAAATTAATAAACAATAAATAAACAAATAAAATAACATGAGTATTCTTGAAAGAGATTTATTACTCAGAATACGGTGGGTCAAGCTTACCTCACATTTGGTCTTTAAACCACGAGGGGCCAATTTGTCAGTCCAGTCATGAAGAAATCCATGGCAACATCAGACAATCACAAACCTGTATCACACCTGTCCAAAATGTGACATCATAGAAAGTTACATGATGCAATATGGGGTACGCCCGCCCCCCCCAAAAAAAATAAATATTTGAATCGAATATATCATTAAATAGAAATTTATGACCCAAATAAAATCAGCTCTGGTTTGTTCATTTTGCAGCACACCGGTCATTTCAAGGATAATTAAGTCTCAATAAAATTTGCGAATAAATAAATATATAAATTACATCTGGTTAAACATCATCCACTCATAGTAAATGGAAAAATGTCATTTCGAGGTTATTGAAACCTTGGCTTTTGAAACCCAAAGCTTGTCCACATTCAGGTCACGGTAAAGCTGGAGCCTATCCGATCCCGATTTTGGGGGCACGTGTCAAACTCGATGCTAGCCTATTACAGCTCAGCCCACGGATCATTAATAATGACCGTCAGGGAATTTAACCAAATTCAGTACGTGCCCCAACACCCTCACACCGCGGTGCTGTCCAAGTCTTCAGACAGAACAAAGCAAATGGACGATAAGAAGACACATATTCCGTGACAGCAAGTCTGCTCTGGAACAGCTGTGCCCCTGAGTGGTTTTGGTGGGTTTCCAAGGGAGGTGGGATTGGGGGCGGGGGGTGTCAGTGAAAGACTGGATTGGCGGAAGCTAAAACTGCCCACGGTTACATCATCACCCCTACAACAGCCTCCAAATCAGCTGGATGACTCTCCTCATCATAAGAGTGGCGCAAAAACAGAGCTTGGAAAGATTCCATCCATCACTTCCCTTCGACATCAAGGGCAGACAGGTGGATGAAACACTCTCAAAGTTCTCCCTGAAAAAGAAAAAAAAAATAATTCTCTTCTTATTGCTGATACTAGAAACTCATGCACTCCTACCGACTATTTTGTCTTAAATAAACCTAACGCAGATTTTGGGTGTTGGGTTGGGTCAAGCCAGGAAAAGGTCCGAGGCAAGATTGGAAACCAGAAAATTTGACTATGAGCCAGATGTGCTAACCGGATCTTGTTAGATGGCTTCAGTATTATGTAAATTCTAAACTAGTTGGTAAGCAAAGAGTATAGTGTCGTTGGCATGGAAACGCTGCTCGACTTGGAAACTTACCGAGCTACGTTCAGAGTTGAGCAGCGTGGCAGCACTTTAAAATGATCAAATAATATTCCTATTGAGCAATTATGTTTTAATAGTTGCATTGGATTGTTTTTGGACAAACTGTTCTTAGTAAGTTCCATGTGCATCCAGTGCGCAGTAGATGTTTGATTTTAAAAAGTAACTATTTGCTATGAACTTGGTCACCAGCATTTTTTTGTAAAACAGAACAATCAGCCACTCTGATTGATGCGCGACAGAGGGGTAACATTTTTGCAAATAGAAAGATGAAAATTAGGTTGCACTGTAAAACTAAAAAAAAAAAAAAAAAAATGTACTCACCATTAATTGCGATGACGTGAGCGATGTGGGCATGTTAGATAGGAACGTACTTTCAGATTACTACATCGGAATGGGAGGTGAGCCTCGTCATATCGAGCCTAAACACGCCTGACTTTGTGGTGCACATGCCGTTCTTTTTATTATTGGTGTCAACAGATTTTATGCTGTTTTTTTTTTCTACTTGGCAATGACAAATCAAAACACACTCTCGATTTTTTTAATATCAGGAAGGATGGCAGTAGATCCTGCTCGTTTTATCCTGAACATTTTGGTTGGTGTCATTCATGTCATTCGGATTTCAAGCTGATGTTATTCCTAACCAGTGTGGAGTGAGAGCTCATCAGATGTGCCGCAGGGAATTATTCACCCCAATTGGAGTGAACATTTTGTATCTGTAAATCCAGTGAATGAAAACAAAACTTAGCCTAAACAAACCACAAGCTGCAGCCTGCAGGTTATAACACTTGAGTCTGACACATAATTGTTGGGGGGAAGACCATAATTGGATGATGAAGGCTACGCCATCTACACTCACCTGTCTGCACGCCCAAATTAATTTGCGGTAATACAAGGTTTTGCATACCATTATCTGAACCATGAATAAAACTATATTAAAAAAAAAATTAAAAAAATAAATAAATAAATTATATAAATATATATATATACACACATATATTTATTTATTTATTTAATAATAAATAAATAAAAATACTATACAACAATGCAGGAACATGAATAAATGTATTCCCCAAAAACGGCGAAACATTAAAGCGACTTTTAAACACAACTTTAAACCATTAACAGTTCCTGTTGAAACACAAAACAACACCCAAGACACAAATATCCCCGAAACTAGCACAAACACGTTCGACCTACATTTCAGTACAAATTGTACTTTGATGCCTGCACCTCAAAAAAGAAAGGCTGCAAACTATTTGTGGTAAAGCATCACAGACATTCTCGGACCACATTTCAAATAACACCTAACATGCAATTGAAGCCTGACCTTCAAATAAAAATCCCTCACTGAATGTAGCCAAGTGTTTACACAATCTGAGACAGCAGCAAGTGGGGAAAAAACGAGCTGCGTGACAATGCACATTCTGAAGTGAGCCATGTGATAGCAATTAAAGCCTAATTAAAAAAAATTAAAAAAATAGACCAGACCAATCAGGAAGTTTCCATTTACCATGTTCTTCCACTCCACGGCACAAGGGAAAATTAGTTTGTGTATAAACCTTTTGTCAGTTATACAATAGAATAACAGGTTTGTGCTCAACTAAATGATCTCAGACTAAATACACTTGGTGAGCAAATCAACACAATATCATCCCTATTTCAGTTTATGTACCTTTCGGGACATGTTTTTGCTTGGCGTGATATTTTCTTGAGTTTAAAATGTAGGGCTCAGCGCAATGCAATCTTAATGTCTCGTGGTAATGATTTTACAACTCCACATTGTGTGCCAACTGTTTAAACATTATTCACATCCAATAGCAATTTTAATGCGAAAATAATACATTTAAAACACAACAAAACATTAAACCACAATCTTTATAAAAATCATTAGTTGGCTAATTTACAATTCAAATCTTATTACCTTTATCTGTCTCATTATTATTCGCCTCGTTGTTCTTCTTTCTTTTTCCCCATGAATGTGCCCAATGCAAGTAAGTACGCACAATTAGTGTAATAGATATTGTGGTGTTTGTGTATTATTCACGTTCGTTATCTTGGGTGCGAAAGGAAAGAAAGCAACAAACAAAAATCACCAACAAGAAATGTATATTGATACCAAATAATTTTTTTTTATAATGCTGAAAATATATATCACAGAGCCACAAACACAAATAGCTTTTCAGAAGCCATTCCTTGATTGTGCCACACTGATTTGTCACTGAAAAAGAAGAAAAAAAAAAAAAGACAGACAGACAAAACAACCGTGCCCATGATAAACCCACAAGCAGCACTCGTGTATCAAATACACCTTCAAATATTCACGGGGGGGGGGGGGGGCTTTTAGACCTGCAATTCTCTCAACTTTTACATTCAACTTCACGCTGTGCCCAAAAAATAGTGAGAGCTTCTCCGTTCGGAAGCAGCCTCACGTCGTCTCACGAGTCCGGGCAATATACAGTCACAGTGAAAAGGACGACACAAAAGCAAGAGAGGACATCTCCATCATGGCAATAACAGCAGTCTGGGACTTTTGTGTCCTAAATCTCTCATTCAAGGCACAACTGAACGGCCTCGGAAATAAACGGAAGGAAATTGCGTTACTTTTGAACTTCAAGAGAGCAGAAACCCTCTTTTGACCTTTTTTTTTTTTTTTTTTGTACTTCTTAGCCAATAATAGATGTTGTCTTTGGCCGAGTTATTGTAGTTTGCACTCCTGCTCTCGTGATGGTGCAGTCCTCTCTTGGTTGACTCGAGGCAGAGAAGGAAAAATCTGCCATCTGATGCTAAATAGTCAAAGAATGGCTTCATATGTCATGCGTATGCTTCGAGACATAACAGAGGAAGTGCAGTTCGTTTTTTTTTTAAAGTCACAAACATTGACACGACAGTGTATCTTACAATCCTTCACAGATGCTTCGTGATTCACAAATGTATGCGTCTTTTAAAACACATTCCTTTGCCCAGTCTTGGTTACATCCCTGGAATTGGAGCAGGAGCAAAACAGTCCGGTCACAAACTCTCTCTGGTACTTTCGTGCAAAGCGGCGAAATGTTTCATGAAAGGTTAAAATCGGTTTTGATGCTACCTGGAAATTGTACAATTTTTTTTTTCCCCCCCATCAACAAACAGCAAGATTCTTATCACAACATTGAGATACTATAAATACTGATACTTTAACTTACACAGGATGGACCCGAGTGCCAAGTCCAATGAGTGTCAAGCGATCCTAAAGCCCCAAAGCATCTAGTATATTTTTTTTTAAAAGCAAATGCATCGGTGATATACCTCACATTGAGTTCAACCGCCTAAAATTCCAAAGTTTACAGAAAACTCACAACATTCTCCCTCCTACCTGAATTGTATTGGAAATGGATACAACACTGATATAAATGGATTCATTGTACAAGTTGAAAATGGAAGTTGCAAAACTGTAAACATGAGTCTCTTCGAGGAATTGCATGCTCATCAATGAATAGGTAAGAAATTTTGAAAAATAAAATAAGTCATACGAGGAGAAGAAAGTCGTAACAGGAATGAGCCAATGTTGACAAACGAACCGTCTGAGACCGACTGCAGCGGTTGTTTTTTTAAGAGACTCGATATTAGGTAATATAATCAAATGTTTGTTAAAACACTTGACTGACTGAACAAACGTAGCAAAATAGGCCATTTTAGTTTGTAATTCTTTTACAGGAACAGACGCAAAGGTACTGATGAGAGTTCGTCATTACGAATTCGTTTGTTTAAGTGTAACTTGTAAAGATCCTCAAAAAGTCGTCACCTTGGTGCGTATATACGTTATGCTTGTAATTACCACTTCAATTTTGTATGCCTTCTTCTTGTATTACATTATTCTATAAATATTAAGAATTATTTTCCGTTTTCAAAAATTTATTTATTTATTTTTTTAGTGTGGCTCGAATACTCCTTTGTTGTCTTAAAAGGAAAATGGCATAAAAAGTTAATAACGATTAACTGGTTCATATTTTAATACTAGGGCTGAAATGATACATGCTAAAAAAAACCCACACACATCACACACAGGCAAACATATGTATGTATATTAGTGCTGTCAAACGATTGAATTTCTTTTAAATAATAAAAGTGGCAACTTGATCAGGGTGTTTTGTTCTGAGATGCCGAAGAAGTAAAGTTAATATGGTACAGTATTTTAATTTGGCTCTGCAAAGCAAAGTGCGCAAATTATTTTTCATTTTTCTAAGTTAATTTTGACAGCCCTAATATATTTATATATATATATATATATATATATACTTAATTTAATGGAGACCATTCCAACCGCACCGACAATGAACACAAAAATAGACACATTCTCTTGACACCACAATCACATAAATTGAAGTCAAAGGAGCAGAATGAAAAAAAAACATTTTTTCTTTTCGTCATCAACTCCACACCTGTATACATCATAAAATATATATATATATATATATAATATACAACTCAATCCTGGCTTTCTCACATTATGCAAACTGACCCAGCCGAGCATAAGAACTAGGAAAGTGGTGCACAATGGTCAACATCAAATTCGGCAACATGAGTGTGGGACTTCACACCGTGTTATTAATGAGACAATTATTTTACATTCCACATGTGGACAGATCCCAATAGAGGATTGTCATTTTTCTACACCAAACGAATGATTTAGGGCAGGCCTCCGTGAGGATGTTGGGAGTGCAGGGCTAGGCTTACGTCGATGCATTATTCTTATTAAAAATAAGACAAGGAGGAGGCTTGCCATTACAAAGGATCAGGACGGACAAATGTGCCGAGGACAGAGAGGACGCTGACTAACAGATGATTTCCCTGGGTAAGTAAAAAGCAGTTTTGAAGCAGGCGCATGAGTTGAGGCTTTAAAGTGAAGTTTTATAGCCTGGCATTAAGTTCACAGTTTAATTTATCGTAAACATGAGGTATAACGTAACGAGTATACAAAGTGACAGACGCGGGGAAAGTTCAGTGGTCAGTGGTTGGCATAACACTTTCATTTCCTTTTGGGATTTTAAAGGAAACTAGCAAAGGATATGCAAACAAATATCTTGCCGTGAGGCAACAGCGAACACAAACTCAATAGTCTTGTGTACTACTAAAGCCATGCTCAAACACATAATATAGGTCAATTCTACTGTTACTAAAGGCGGAGTTCCAACGATACGATTTTTTTTTACCTCAAAATGTATGTTTTGGCTACTCTGTTAAACTACAGCTAACGTTTTGAAAAGGAAAGGTTACTTTTAACGTCCCTGTTTAAACATCTTTTTTTTCTCATGCAAGAGTACGTCACAAAATGCATACGAGGCTGTCGCTTAAGATAATAAACTGGTAACACTTCTTCAGCGTAAGTCAAATCCTCACCCTGAATAGACGCCCAAGGGAGTATTATCTTTTGTATAAGAAAGTGACGACAAGCAGAAAGCGTGCAGGAGTTGGACTGGCACGGCATGCAAAGTAGGAGTGTTTTTGCAGCTCCGTGGTACGGATGTGGAATTTTATTTGGGCAAGAGGAACAAAAATTCCCCGTGCTATTAACACATTCACTGCCAGCGGAGTAAAAAAAAAAAAAAAAAAAAAGAATCTTTGACGTATTTATCCGTCAATGGTAGTAAAAGAGTTAAATCAGTCTGGTGAAAATGGGTTTGGATCTTGTATACCCTGAAACTAGTGTTGGTTGTAGTTCTGCATAGAAATAGATGACAAAAAAAAAAAAAAAATCGGAATAGCTTATCGCGGTTGTCAGCCATGTGTTGATCATTTGAGGTTGGAGCGTGCATCTGATTTCCCATCAATCTTGAATGCAGCATATGCATCTTACACAAAATAAGACGCTGCAAAATGAGCGGCCGAGGTCAAAACAATGAAAACGGATTGTGGTTTGACTCGTTTGAACATGGCCTCGCAGTACCTGGCAAGGTAAATGGTTCAATTGTCGGTAACGAAGATGACCACTGACTGTTGGTCTGACTCCCTGCTATGCTGGTGCAAGAAATCATGGCTGAAGGCAGTGCGTTCTGTGGTGCTGGTGATAGTTAATCATAGAAGAAGGGCCTTTTTCTTCCCATGGTTGAGAAAGAATGGCTGCCGAACCTCAATGTTGTCCTTAAACTGGAACACGTGACGTGCTCTCTGTGCTCAGGGACGAGGATCCTGAGTTTTTTAAAAAAATTAATAAAAAATGGCGGAATATGAAGTTTAGTGGCTGATCACAAGCGTCACACTCCAGCACGACATCACTAATATGAATAAAGGTGTGCTACATGACTGCTCGGATTGGAGATGGCCAGCCATGGGCAGCTTTGCGGATATTTACACTAACGAGTGTTGATGAACAGAGCAGAAGAGGGAGCCACTTGCCGCATGACTTTCCTTCACAGTAAAGGTGAGAGCACAGCAGGCCTTGGAGACGGCACCTGCGTAATTGCACTGCTTGATCATCCTATTGCTGTGCCTGCAGGTGTGTGTGCGGGCGTGTGTGTGTGTGTGTATGTGTGTGTGTGAGCCCTCGTGGTAAGAGTGCTCACAGTTGTATTTAAATACCATGCAAAGTAGCAACAAAGCGTGGCGGCACTTAAAGGCCATGCCTTCGTGAGGGGCCTCTCTCATTAAGTTCGGATGTGGTTCCATGTGTGTGTGTGTGTGTGTGGATTTTTCGGCTTTGAAAGGTGTGATGATGCGAGCAATGTTTGGCATTATGGTTTTGCAGGTGCATTTGCTTGTTACCATGGAAACATGGCTGATCGAGAACGTCTTTGAGAAAACGGCCCCTTGTTTGTTTACTCAGGGGAATGTCGAGGTGAGAGAACAGGCGGCATTTGCGTGGGCGCTTAAGTTGACTTCAAATATGGTCACGATTAGGGTTGCAAAGGAACACTTGGAGGAGATTTCTGCAAACCTACCAGGGGAACACTAAGTCGTTTTAGGAATATTCAGATGAATTGCAAAAAAAAAAAAATGGGAAGATTTTGCATTTTGATTTCTAATTGATTGATTTTTAATGGATTTATTGCAACATATTTAAAATATACACCCCCATTTATTATCTCGTTTTATTCATTAAAATTCTGTCAATTTTTCCCCGTTTGAAAGTTTTATGAATTTATTTTTTGCAACCCTATTCAAGATTGCTTTGAGGCAAACAGGGTAGTTAAGATGTTCTTTGAAGGGATAAAGGAAGGTGTTTGGAGTTATTACATCCATCTTAGTTTTAGTGCAGCAGAAAAAAAAAATCTGATAGCCAATTGCGGAGAGGAGGATTTCAGCAGTAATGAATTCCAAGTGTACATTTTCAGGAATAGGCTCAGGAAGCTTTTTTTTTTTTTTTTTTTTTAATTTTTTTTTAAATAAACTGAAAATGGCTTAGCGTCCTCTTCTGCAGCCACAAGCAGTGAGGAGCTCACAAGAAAACAATTCCCGCAGCAACGTTGCTAGTGGCTTGCCATAAGTCACATGACACCAAGTGATGTTTCCTTCCTCTTTGTTTGGGTGAATCCAGAGGCAAATACTGCCGACTTGCGGTTGCTTTAACCCCAACCGCTGTAGTTTGTCGACTGGATCCAATCAGGCCAAAATGGCTCCTGCTGGAATCCCATTTTACGTTGACCATAGTTTCAATCTGAACCGTTTAGTCAAAAAGGCCCAATTCAGACGTGTCAGCAACATGGTTCTGGTATGCTTTGCTCGAAATGTCCATGCTCAATTGCATAAAATGGCTTTGTCCAAAACAAGTTTAAAAAAAAAAAAAAAAAAAAGGTGGTTTGGAAAAATTAGGAACCTTAAGATCCTTCCTCCAGACGATGAAACAATTAACAGCGCATTTGCTGTTTAGAATTGTTGCGATGAATTTGCATACAGAGCAAGGAGCATGTGAGCAGCTCAACCCGGCATCACACACAGATCCATGTTGAGATCACGCGCGAACCAGGGCCATCATTCCTGACGACAAACAGTCCCGGTCGGTGCCACAAATGGACTCGGGCCACTTTGGCCGTCAACTGATGATCCACGGCCTTTTTTGAAAGAGCTGCCGTACATGTTGGCATCTGTGTATGTCTGGACTATACATGCGTGTTGCAAATGAGAGGGCAGCTGCACCGAGATGAGAGGTGAGGTAGAATCGGTGCGTTTCAGCAGGGATTTGAAACAAGTTTGAACGACGAGGTAAGTGACATCATCCCCGCCCACCGCCCGACAACTACACGAATCGCATCAGCGGGAGTCGAGAGCTGCTGGTTGGATGGTGTCATCGTGTGGATGGCGGCGTTATGGCCCATTGAGAGAACGGGTGGCGGTGCAGCTCGGTGACCGTTAAGTAGATATGATATCTGTGAGGCGTGAGCGAGATGAAGCTTAGAAAGGAGGTATATGTTGCAGATAGAATAGATAAACTTTATTTAGTGTCTATGAGTAATATAATACTACACTTAATATTCCTACGCAACCAGTCTGCAAGAGTTAAGAAATTAAAATATTCTAGAGGGATTTTTTTTTTTCCTCGGAATGTAACATCAAAATGAAATAAAACATCTAATTGTGCAACGTAATTGCTGCAAAACCAAAAACTTTGTGAATGCCGAGACAAGGCATTCTAATAGTTCTTTTTCTTAACATTGCTTTTTATTGCACATAGCAAATTGGTGATTTCAACAAATCGTATCCCAACGCCGCCCGCAGCCACACAGGGGAGTCATTTGCATATCAACCCCAAGGATTGTTGTATGCCATTATTGTGTTGGTGACATTTCGTCGCATTCTAATTTCAGAGGGATTTGAAATTTGGGTTCCATTTTACCTGGCGACAACATTCACTCTCCTTTGGTTCTGGTTTGCAACTCCTGAGGAAAATATGTGACTCTTAACCTGAAAAAATACTTTCAAAACTGTCAGTTAGTTGTTGGAGGGGGATGACCTGAGCCCTGCGGCATTCCTTATGTGATCGTTTCAGATCATAGCCTTAGATTGGATATAATCAGCGACGGCTGGCTAATAAAGAGGATATTGAGGGTAGCAACATTCCTGAAGTGCCACAACAAATTAGATAAAATGACCGAGGGACTCTAGAAATAAATGACTCAACTGAGAAACACTTAGCAGATAACCTAATCGAGACAGCAGCTCAATTAGCACCTCTCGGAGTCTGATCCAAATTATTTTTTTAAGGCTCTGAGCACTATTTAGAGCTGAAGAGGAGGCAGAAGTGTTTGGTGAATGTTTCACAACTCAGCTTCTCTTTGCTTACAAAGAGCTTGGGTAAAGAAAAGTGCAAGTTCAACACAGCTCAGCGTTGGCCTAATTTTTGGGGAGGCTTACATAAATGTCTTCACGAGGCTGTTTTAACTACGTAACTAGTATTTAGCTATTGCACATAATAGGAAAGTACTTTTGCAAATAAGGCTTTTTTTTTTTTTTTTTTTTTTTAAACAAACTGTGTCTCAAGCCTCTTTTAATCCACTTCTTTCTATAGTCCTTCACAAGCTACTTATTTCTCTTGGCGCTTTCTATGGCGACGCCACAATCAATTCCCGTGCTGCCCTGCAGCCAAGTGTCGTTAGAGTAATTCTCTTTTCCACTTCATCTTTCCAATTGGCTACCACAACCAACAGCAAAAATAAGATCCATAGAAGCATCTTAATAAATAATCGGTTTTATTTGCAGCTTGGAATAAAAATCGAAAAATATAGTATATGACAAGTTCTGTGTTTGGAATACCTCCATTCCTCATTTGAATCCGAGATGGGACGTTTGCTGCATTGGATTCGAATGGTGTGATCTACGGGTCTAGATTAAAAATATCCCACCAGCCACCACTGATTATGAATCCCAAATAAGAAAATCTTACGCCTATGCTTAAAGCCCGTCATAATGCAAAAAAAAAAAAAAAATCTTACAGCAGCTTTAAGCTGTATTGTTTCTCATGTCAGGCCTTAATTGCAACTAATACATTGTACTGTACTGCGGCTTCATACTAAGACTTATTATAAAAGGAAAAAGCAGAGACTGAAGGTCTACATGGTTGTGATCTCTCAGTAAACCACCAATAAATAAGACACTACATTTTACAAGCTATGAGGTAAAATTGTAGGCGTTTATGTTGTATTTTGGAGAGTGTGTGTGTGTGTGTGCGTGTGTGTGTAAAGAGAGCTCACTATGTGAGGGAGGTAGGTTGGCGAACACTGTCGTAGCAGCGGCTCAATGGGGGGGTCGAGCTGAACTGTGGCGGCCACCGCTGCGGAGAAGGAAGGTGCAAAGAAGCATGTGGAGTGGGATTGTCTGAGGAGATTATGAGCCGGATAAAAAAAAAACAAAAAAACAAAAACAAAGTCACACACCGTATGAGGTGAAAGTGGGGAGACTTTAGGCTTATTGGATTTTTGTTTGTCTGCATATAGTTCTACTTGAGTGTAAAGTTTAAGTAACTGTACCTTTTAAAGTGACACGACAAAGAAGCCACATAAGTTAGTTTTTTTTTGTTTTTTTTTCCTTGTGATGATGAGTGCTGGTGGTAGGTGGTGGGTGTCCAAACCCAAATGTTCCCATCAAAGAAGAAAAAAAAATTTTTTTCTCTCTCCTTCTTTCCAAATGCACCCCTTTACCGAGTTGTTTTCACATCAAGGTGTTCCTGTAAGGGGGTGCCACTGTTTTATGAGTCACACATCCTGGTCCTCGAAGACCTCCAAGAAGAGCGGGGGAAAGAGTTCGTTGGGACACTCCACCTTCATGTGGAGGAAGCGGCTGGCGTGGCACGCTCCGATCATGCGCAGGTCTGTTACCTTCATCAAAAGCTTGGGCCAGAAGTGAGGAATGTTGTGCTTGCGGTAGTTGATGTAGTGCTCAAACGCCAGCAGGTAGGCCTCTTGGCACTGCTCGATCTTCTCCACACTTGTCAGCCCTGAGCGATCTTGGGTGAGAAATAAAACGTGTGTTTTAGGAACAGGTGTGTTTTTTTCCCATTACATCGATAACTCAAACAGCAGATTGTGTGAAATATCGATGCTGAGTTTTAGAGTTGCGTTTTGCTTGGGAAGGCTAAATGTGTAATACTAGTTAGAGCGCTAACCAAAACGGTAAACCAGAGAGCTGTCTACAGTTGAAAAACACGGTTGACAAATTCTGAAGCTGAGACGTGATTGGGCAAACTTTTTGATTGAACACAATGTGTTCTAAAATTTGACAGAGGGGCCGGACCAGGAGCAGATGGATGGAATGTTTTGGTAAACTCACCTCATCGGAGAAAAAAAATACATTTCATTTTAAATGAAAGTCAACAAAAGCATGACAAGAATATATACGGATGTGAAAAACCACAGCATTTAGAAAAGAAAACATTAACAAGGTTAATTCATTGAATTTTTTTCAAGTTTGGCGGGCTGGATTAAAACATTTAACGGGCCACACGTGGCCCCCGGGCCGTAGTTTGCCCACGCCTGGCCTAAGCATTGGCTAGAACTAATCGTGTTCCCCCGCATGTTATTCGCCATCCACCCTTCTACAAATCGGTTTCGTCTCAAATTTTGGTCCGTGACGTCAATCATTCAATCATTTTCAGCGAGGAAGACCCTAAAAAAGACTTAAACCCTATCGAGCACGTATTTTATAAAGAGGAGATTTAAGGGAGTAACCAATGCGATGAAAGCCTGGGAACATTATGTACCCGAAATTTAAATACGGCAACTTTTCTCGCACGCTTTCAACCCAGTGGCTCACACAATAATGATTGATTTAACACGCGTACATGCTTCATGTGGCATATACATTTCCGGCCAATCCCATTTCTACCGCGTAATCCTCACTTCACCCCTTAGCCCTCGGTTGCGAGTGTTCACGAGAATCCAGGGGTGTCCTGATTCTCAGAGAACGTGGCGGCGGCATATTTGCCACGTATAAATGGCGCTTGCTTGCTTTGGGGAAGACAGGTAAGACATGTTTGTTTAAATTTGTCTGTGACATTGGAGGACATTTTTAGAGTTTAACAAGCAAGGGCAAAAATGAGTTGGGAGAGAAGGAATCCACGAGGAGACAAACATCCCAATGCAGAAAAAAAGGAGCGTACCAAATTAAGTTCCGCCTTCATCAGAAATACACACACACACACACAACTCTTTGTTCTCACAACCACATGCTTCGGCATCAGTTTCTATTTTTTGTTTGTGAACTCTGTCAACCAGTGATCAGTGAACTGCCTCCAGTACCGTCTTGTTATCTCTTTCATTGGACCCATTGGAGCATGGGTTTGACAGTAAATCCCCCCCCTCCCTCCCCCCTCCAAAAAATAAAAAATAAAAAATAGGCTAGACGTAGACGCTCAAATTCATTCCAATCATCATCCTCACCTGAGCTCATTAGGAGGACGGCCTGCATCAGCGCCACTTCAGAGTCATCCAGGTTAAACTGCGCGAGGCTCTTGCCTAAATCAAAGATGGCATCCGACACCACGCCCAAGCCGCCGTTCTTCAGCTGCTCTCGTTTCACAGCCATCTCGCCGTTTAGTGTCAGAGTCTCACTGTCCGGATCGTAGCGCACGGCAGCGCGTAGTGACATGATCTCCATGCAGCACCCTTTCAACAAGATGATCTGGTCTTCACATGGCAGCTGTCGAGTGAACACGACAGGGACATCCCATCAACACGAAGAAATCATCAAAAAAAAAATAATAAATAAAAAATGTTCTCAGATTTGCATTCAGGGCGGAAAAAAAAATTGTCGCAAAGAATGTGCAAAGCCATTTGCAGGAAAACCGACTTCCGACTTCTCAGCTGCTCAATATCTGACAAAGCTGTCAAACCTATTTGCTCAGTGACTGGTCTTTACTCAATAGCTTTTGCTAAAACAAACTGGAAACGAGCCCGATAAATGATATTTGACGTAATAAAGTGCAATTTTATTTCTCTGTCAATTTGCATTATGCAACGATCCATGATTTGTCGACACTGCTCATCCGATTTCTGATTATGGAGTGCTATCCCAATCGTCGACGATTGTCTCCGGCCTAACTTTTAGCAGCATGTCTCGATATGAAAGAAAAAGGGAACTGGACGGACTTAAGCGTATGTTTGTTTCTTCGCAGCTCTTTGGTTTCTACATTTTCAAGAAAATACTTTTTTCTGCCTTCCTGCAATGCGGGCGCGCGGCCGGAGGGGTTTAGCTGACCTACATTCACAGAGCTGCAGCGGGGCACACCCGATTCCGATTGCCACTCGTCAACTTGAACAGCCTCATCGATGCGCTTGTTACTTCCCGGTCAGCCTGCCTTCCGCCACCGCTCGCCTGCCTTCCTTGTGGTCGCTGACTTTTCTTTTTTTTTTTTTAACAGAAATAAAAAGCACATTGTGTCTACCTCTGAGAACATGGGCAGTTTCTTGGCAAAGTCCACCACACGTGTGATGGCAGGTGTCATGATCTTGGTGAATTCACTGAAGGCTTCCAGGTCCACCTTATCTCCTTCTGATGTGGGCACCAATCCCTGACCAATACCATCTGGCTGGAGGCAAAATTCATTTGGTTAAAGTTACCATTCAAGGATAAAAATAATTATAGTGTATTAAAACAAAGGTGCTTAAGCCGAGCATACGATATGAAAGCCGTCCAGCATTTGGTCACAGGGCTTTATCTTTTCACACTTACCAGAAACTTGCGCTTCTGTTTCCAGCTGGATCCCTGGGCGTTAGTGTGTCGATGGGCCTCGGTTGCCATCCTGATGAGTTCCCACTCCGACGTGTTTGGCTCCGGCCTCACCTGCATCGTCCGCACCAACTCCTCCCTCTTTCTTTTCTCCCGGTTCTCCTCAATGAGACGGCGTTTCGCAACCCGCTTTGAGTCATCCAAAACCACTGATGGGTGAGAGAGTTTCGGGACAGGCGGGAAAAAGATTTGTTCTGAGTAAGTGTGGTTTTGATTTGTTTCTGTGAGTACTTGAATTCAACAATGATTTGAGTCATCAGTGGTGTTTTGACATAAATGCAAATGTCAGCATGGGGGAGGAAAAAGTTCAATGTAATGGAATGTGCTTGAGGACATCAAAGAACGGAAACAAAGATATAGTTGACTGGATGCTTGGGAAAAAAACGCTATACGGTGAAATACTGCCTGAGAGACTGTCAGCTGGTAACAAAGCAATTTTTCATACTAGTACTTAATTGCTGTCTTTTTGAAATGGTTCAAAAATAAAAGCCACTCATGTGTTGATAATGCACGCTTGGGGTAGCGGCACACATGCCATTTATTCTGTGGCTTCGGGATTAGGCCCTGAAAGACCCCATACTCCAACAAAAATCATTCGCTTCTCAGTTCAAATGCTTTTTCATAAAGGGGAAGTCAACCCAAAAATTGTCTTGACAAGAAAATGTTCTACGCAGGCCCACTTGTTAAAACACGACATTCTGATTAATAATTTGTTTGTGGAATATGAATTAAACGGTAAAATTCACCCGTTATTCACCATCTCTTGGGGTGGCTATTTTGTCACTTCTGTCGACTGAAAATCATATCACAGTTGCTCACCTGTCTTCTGAAGGTGAGACATGATTGGCCGTTACCTGAACATTGAGCAACTGTGATGTCATTTTTAGTTGACAGAAATGACAAAATGGCCGCCCGCTGAGATGGTGAAAAACCGGGGGGATTTTACACCTTAACACATAAACCACAAACATAAAAATAATCAGAATGCCAAGTTTAGACAAGTGAAGGTGCATCGAAGATTTTATTTCAAATGATTTTTTTGGGTTGACTTCCCCTTTAAAATTGCTTACGTGTCATGGCTTAGAAGTAAGCGACTTCTCTCAGTGCGAGTTTGATCTCAGTCTTATCAAAATGTCTACTAATGTTGCCTTAATTTTTGCTAGTGTTGTCATTATTTTTAATCTTGTTTTCATCCTTCCTTTCATCCGAGGTACGCTACATGGAGAGCATAAATGTTTAGTTTATACAAACTCACAGTCCATGGCCATGCCAACAGAGATGCATTTCTTAAAACGGCAAAGCTGGCACTGGTTGCGGGTGATCTTGTCGATGATGCAGCAGCCTTCGTATTTACACGAGTACGCCGGGTGGAGGTTCTTTTGTATGGTTCGACGGAAGAAACCCTGCAAGGGTTTAAAAAAAAAAAAAAAGAAGAAAAGAAAGAAACAAAGAGGCACTGATAAAAGATCGGTACAAGATAAAATGAGATAAACAGGAAACAGGAAGTAGGAGAATTAATAACATTATGCAACAGATTTATCGTAATATAAGGAGGGTTGACGAGAAAACATTTAAAAGGGATTTTCCCTCTTCAATAACATCTGCGACTAAATGTGACTCGTAAATTAGTCACAGTGCGTAAATAAAAAAAACAAAAACAAATCCTCTCCTCTCCAGTTATTTTGTCTTATTTTCACACAGGCAAACAAATCAACAGCTGAAGGGCAAAAAAAAAAACAGCTTCCTTGTTGACAAAAAGCAAAAAAAGCAGTTTTACGGGGGCCATTTAAACCAAAATAGGTTTCGCTGATTATAATGATATAATAGCAATAAAATTGTCACTTGGAAAAAGAGGCTGCAATCACAATCCACAACAACAATGCAGGATTTCTCGAGAAGCGGATATCTCATGTGATTTACTCGGAAAAAAATCCATTTTAAACACATTTCCAGGCTCTGAGGCTGTGCCATTATGTTTCAATTTTTAATTCGTTAACGTTTTGCAGCTTTCGTCTGCAGATGGGATCTGCACCATGTATGACGTCAGCAGAGCTCAAGCTCAAACTGTGGCAGGGTTTTTACTTTCTGGACTTGGGTTTGACACTTCTGGGTGTTATTATCGTTCGCGTTATTGACCAGATGTAATTCTGTCGCTTTGATCAATAAACACTAAATGCATTGTCAATATAAAGACTCTTACTGTACCTTGCACCCCTCGCATGTGATGCAGCGGTAGTGGTAACCGGTGGCCTTGTCGCCACACACCACGCATGGCTCATCCTTCTCCAGGTAGCTGGGGATGTACCCTGGAACAGAGATGCTAAGAGCTATAGGATAGGAAGAGGAGGTTAAGGAGAAAGATGGGATGGAATTAAGACACGTGAATATCGAATGCCGAGTAACGGTGGGATGAGCAGACATTCATGAAGATCAGGCAAGGGTAAGGTTTAGGGCGATGAGGCACGAGTAGTGATTACACATGGGGAGGACGATGAGAAGTAGAAGGGAACAAGGGATTTTTGTATTAAAACGGGGCCTCAACGAAGCGGCCTTTGTATGGCATCATGAGGGATTGTGAGCAAGGACGGAAAGTATTTACGGTTTTCTTTGGATTCGTAATGTCAAATACGATCTCTTTATGCTGATGTTTGTTTGATTATTTATGGAAGATATAGCGAATTCATGTCATCGTGCTTTTTATTTTGGATTTATTTGGCAAAAAAATAAAAAAATAAAAAATCAGCACTGCTTCCATTGCTATTAAATAACACTGGAAAAGTAGCAAAATTGCGCATTTCGGGCTAATATAGATATTGTTAAAACGGATTAATTTTGTATGTTACAGGATGCCAGTTAATCCCTCAGAGGGTAATTAAAATTCAATATATTCAAGATATTTATTGAAATAAAAAAAAAAGTTACAACTCCGCAGCAACAAAAGACGGAGGGTTATAATTTCCTAGTTTCCAATTCTACTTTTGAGTTTTCAACGTATTATTGTGTGGTTTAATCCCACAGTCAGTGCTTCAAGGCGTACACATTAGAAGGAAACATAGTGCCCCCCTCGGTCCTTTAGAGAGTTGTTATTGTCTAATTTACGAAAAATGAAATGATGTAAGAATGAAAAATTCCAAGTTGCCGTTTGGTTCAAACATATGACATCTGATTTCAATTCGTTGGTTCGGGAAAAAATTTTTAAAAGCAATTTTAAAACGCGGTGACACACTGCATTCATTTTTAAGAATTGTAATTTCAAAATTAGGACACGTCCCATCCAGTCGCCACAATTGAGAGGTCGGGGATTAGCTTGCCGGGTGAATTTGGTGGCGATAATGGCCTCTGTAAATTTCAAGATTAGGCTTTAAAAAAAAAAAAAAAAATGCTCAAATCATCATCTTATTCAGTTTAAACAACTTGCGCATAAAATTCATTTAACACCTTCTTTTTGATAACATAAATAAAAATAAAAAAACAACCACTTTATATAATATGTGATTACATTTCTGAATCTAATTTCATTCATCTACATACACATCTGAGCACATTTTTCTGTAGGCCAAGTTTTAAACGATTGTGGTCAGTTCTTGCCTTACCATGTGAGTCTGGATGTGATCAAAAAAGAAATTGGGTTAAACACTGGAGGCTTTTTTTTTGGATTGAAATCTAGTTTCATGACACCTCGAAAACATGCTTTTCCCGTTAACATCAGACCTTTGTATGAAGCCATATAATTGCATTTTTAACCTCATCTTTTACTCACGAGTTCTCATTAAATCATGACTTGTGTTCGACCACACGAGTGAACATACTGTTTGATGTATTGTTTCTCAAGGCAGAATGGAGTTTCATCGGCGAATAAAATCATTCTGAGTGTGAAATCCTGGGGCAAACTGTGCTGAAAACATTTGACTTTTCCCATTAATTTGCCACAGTTGGAGTAAAGGTATAAAATATTTCAAAGGGGAAGTCAAAAAAAAAAAAAAAAAAGGTCCTAAATATGTTCTATACAGTCCCAGAGTCAAAACACGGCATTCTGATTAATATTTTAGTTTCGTAGCAAAAAAAAACATGTGTTGGCTTCATCAAGTCAACTCAGGAGCGGTTTGCAGCCAAATGTGAACTAGTTCAAATAAGAATCAACACCTCCAAGTCCGAGGTCGTGTTTCTGAGGAGTTCATCAAGTAATATGAATATTTGGGATTTTATCTTCTTAATGAGTGCCGAAAGAACATTTCGGGATAGCAACAAGAAAATTGATGCACCGTCCGCAGAGATGACGCTTTTGCATCAGTCTGTCACGATGAAGAAGGAGCTGAAAGGAGAAGCTCTTCACCTCTCCCCATTAGCGGTGGGACGTGACCCAAAGGACAAGATCGTGGATGCACAAAACACATTTTCTTTTGTGTCCTGGCTCTCCTTTAGAGTGAGAATCTCAGTCTTCCGGGTGGAACTTGGAGAAGAGATCCTGCTCATCCCTTTGAGATGAGCCATATATGTGATTAGGATGCAAACCTGCTGAGGTGTTCCAACGTAGGGTCGAATACCCAGGACATGCTGAAGAGACTTTATTTAGTCTTCTTGAAGAAGGGCTTGAGCATCCCGGGAATGAAATGGAAGGATGGGTGAGAAATGAGTTAGCTATCTGAGAGCGCAAGCCGTGTGCCTTCAGAGACTGATTAACAGGAATGAAGTCCACTCTTAAACCTTGGCTACCTTTGCAAGCTTATTCATATTTTACAAAGCCTGTAAACGAAAACAGCGTGGAGTCTAACAAAGCATTCACAGTCCACGTGGGGGGTCGGCTCAAGTGTGATGAGGTGCACTGAACATCATTTTTCAAACACAGACTCCTTGAACACATCAAAAAAAAAAAAAAAAAAGTCTGAACATCTTTTGTGACTCTTCTATTGGATCCGACCGTTTCTGTTGCCCGGTGTTGGTGATGACAAAAAATGTGGATGGGTTAAGTTTGAGGTGACTCATCCTTACCAGACATACTCTTCATCGAAGACTGGCTGTTCTTCCTTTTTCTCTTTGGCACATCGAGCCACCTGATGGGAGGCAAGAGAAGGAGGTTAAAATAGGTTGGTAAAAGTCTCATTAGTTGCTTCGAATATGATTTGATTTCTGACATATCGAAAATTTTCACTCAATTTTCCAACATACTTGTAGCCGTTTTTTTTTTTGTTTTATGCAAATGTTCAATTTATCTTGACCCATTTGAACTTAAAACAAGTTTCAATTTCAGACTTTAAAGATACGCAAAAATACACATTCTGTATTTACTTTTTGTGGCCTTTTTATCGATTTTTATATTTCATAACTATCCTAACTCGAACACGACTGCCACTGACAGATTTTTCCACCGTTTCTTCCTCTATTTGGCCCATCCTCCATGTATGGCCATATTGTTAACACGCACCAGATTTTCCTCCTCTCCTCGATAATCTCCTCTCTCTTGTGCTTGTGCCAGTTTGTCTGTTTTGTTGAAGTTGTTTTGCCTTTCTCTCGACTGTAACACTCCCGTGCCACACATAGTCACTGCAGTCACACCCCTCACCCAGAAATAATTGAAAACAACAACAACAACAAAAAAAAAAAAAAAGAAGTGACATCTTTCTCAGTTGATGCGGCACATCATGACAAACCTGTGGGAAACAGACTACACTGCTCACTCTAATCTCGATGAGTTGAGTTGCAAAACTGAAACACAACATTGTCATTTCGGCACCAGTTGAGAAAAAAAACACACACACTGATTTCACAATGATGGATTTTTTTTCTTTTTTTTTGAGGTGCCAGTTGACAGGAAGTTGTACCAGAACACAAACTTCCCTCCAAAAGTCGAGTAAAACTAAGATGAGTTGCTTTATATTTATGAGATGAGCAAAATATTGCCCCATCAAACCCAAATATTTTAATAACAATATAATCGACTTCATTGTTACAATACCTTTGGAGGGAAGTGCATATCTTGGTCTGTGAAATATCAAAGTGGGTATCAAGTTGAATCTAACCGAAAGCAAGCATGTGCTGTGGAAAGAAGACTGCAAAGTTGCTGATAACTGACATTTGTTGAGCTTACTTTTTTTTTTTTTTTTTACGCAGCAACTTCCCAGTATTACACAAATGCCTCAGTGTAACCGTGAATTTATTGAGCACAGCTTGTATAAAAAGGCTTTTGTAAAACTATTTCATTTTTTTTTTCATGAACAAGTCAGACTTTTTATTGATTTAACTTCTTCATTGGATCAGATGACGACTGAAAACTGGACTGTTTAACCATTTGCTTGCGTGTACTGTGAATTAGTGCACAAAATCACAATTTCTGAGCTCTATTATTGATTCAAAGTGTAAATCTCTGGACTTGCCTGGCTGTCATTATTAAACATCGTCGCGCGTGCACTGTGGCATACCGAGTCGGACTGCAAAACAAAACTTAAGAATGGGGCTAACAATACAGTACAACTGCGAACCGGGGACACAACAAATGCTGCGAGAACAAAGAAAACAATGAGCCTTGAGGAAGTAAATTGGCCATAAAACTTTCAACATCCACCACTACAATAAAAAAATTTAAAAAATAGCCCGTTGGTAGTCGGCTTCAAAACTCGTACACACAGATTCTCACCAGATGCCGACTAACTTGAGAAAGTGTTTTAGAAGTCCACAAATTGCATTAGGAATTTATTTAATTGCATTAAAGATAAAAAGGGAGCGAGCACCAAGAAGACTTCACTGGGATATATCGTAAAAGACACAATCAATACAACAAACAGAAACAGGTCCCGCATACACCACCCACACATAAAGTCGTTACACACCAACCTGTTGATGCAGTATGGCTGTAAAATATGCATGTTGCGCCTGCTATTATTTTTTTTAAATTTTTTTTGCACTTTCAGCCTCCGGGCAATCTAATTTACTGAGTACATGCAGTCCTCTGCAGCTCTGTTGGCAGTCAAGTTGTCAGTGCAGGGAAGTCCAGATCCTCAAAGCGGTTGGTAAACAGCATTGATCCACCTCGACTATGGAGGTCTGAACTCCAACAACCTCCCTGTGACCTCAACGCTCAAGTTGAAGGTTCAAAAGCCTGTCAAATAAGTCAAGCTAATACGAGTTAGGATAGCTTGAGCGTTAGTCTGCCTGCATCAGACTGGCTGCTGGCACGAATGACTACGATGTTTATTTCCCTCTCTGCCCCCTCCCTTTTTTTCGCTCTCTCTCCTCCTCCTTTCTGGCTGCTCTGGTTCAGTTCCCCCCCCCCTCCACCCTCTCCATGTGTTTGTGTGTGCGCGTGTGTCAGCATGTGGCATTCTCGACCATCACAATACAATTCATGTCGCTCTGATCTGTTTCGAAAGAATGCTTCGGCTTCCTGTCTGCCGGTCTTTATTTAAACGTGCTGTGTTTTTTTTTTTGTTTTTTTTTCTCCTCCCAAGTGTCCTTTTTGTCCTTCTCATTTGCTAATCTTTGTCCACATCTCATGTTACTATCATTGCTGCTGTTAGATTCATTGGATTGAATTAATTTCATGTCCTCCCAGCATTTATCTTGCATTCAGCGTATTTGTCCTTCAGGAATAAAAACGAAGGGAAAAAAAAAAAAAGCCTTTCTACACCCAAACTCACTAAAGCCTAAATTACTAACTCTTATTATATAACAGCAGCTGAGACCTCTCCTGCGGGTTTAATGTGTGGGCACATTAAACTCAATTGCAATCCTTTCCAACTAGAAACTGTTAAGTAGCATTTTAATTATCCGCTGTCATATCGATACCTTTCGCCTGAAGAAAATGGACGGATGAGTGGATCATCGCGGCTGCTGAAAGACAAACATCCGAGGTGAAGAACTGGTAAGCGTAACTAAAATGCAACAATAAGAGGGTCAGTCAGAGACTTGGCGTTTCACATGGTCACAAGCGACTTTATTATGCTGGTCAGAACTTCTCCCACAAAAGCCAACTTCCGTAGCTACAGTTCCTTTTAAAAGTGACAAACTGAGCGTATCCTTTCACAACTTGGGCTGAGAAACACCTTGCTTACGTTTTTGATAATCATGTTGCAGAGGGACGCAATTACAACAAATAAAATGGCAAAGGTCAATTTACGCACATCGGCAATCATCAATTCCTAAAATTAATGGTGTTATTTTTTTAAGAATAAATGCGGAAGTAGGTCTCACGTCAACATGTTGAACTTTTGCCAAAAAGCGTTAACGCGAGTCGGAATTATTTATTTATTTATTTTTTTAAACAGAAAAAGTTTGCCTGGATTGATATGCCAAAATAAACCAATGAATTAGAAAAGAGTCAGACATTAAAAATTAAAACTTGAATCTGAATTTTCCCATGCAATTATGGAAGATGACTTTCAATGAAGGACTCCACCTCCCTCTTTTCCCCTTTTTAAAGTTAATGAACTCCAATGCTTATGTTTGTTTAAACACGTCTTTAGACTTCTTTGCATTTCGTTATTTATAAGAGAATACTGGTAACGCTGATTTTGGTTCTGAAATGCATTAATTGCATTTTGATTCATTCCAGTAAGAAACATTACCTCTATTTATGAAAGGTTCAAAAGGGGCTCACGGGACTGACGAAGCTATCGACTTCAGGTTCCATTTTATTTCATAAAAAATAAATAAATTATTAAAAATCTTTCAGACTTTCATGCAACTACTGTACACAATTTAAATATCATAATCAAAATGTCAAACTCAAATAATAAAAGCCGACTTTTCAGCTTTTGTTCTTTTTCACAGACAAGACAAGCTTTTCGACAGCCTTGAACGACATATCCAAGTCAAATCCAGTCTGGGCTAGTCTGATTCCACGCTGCGCGAGAGACAAGGACACATTGAGAATGCTCAGTTTTGGCACGTTGTTACTTCTCCATTCAGATTTGGGGGACACAATTAGTTCTTTAATCACGCATGAATGGAATCATTTTTCCAGAAATTAAAACCATTATCAGGTGTCTCTAACATGCCTCTGTCAAAATACCCCCGAGTAGCGATCCCCAAGCACCGGTCCGCGGACTTCCATTGGGTATCGGGTCAAACAGACGGATGTATTTGATGCTTGTACGCCCTAATGAAGAATAGATGTCAGCAACCAGACACCTACACACCCTGCCCTCACACCGACAAATGGTTTCCGGTCCACAAACTATCAGGCCGACCATGCTAATGCTAACACGGGTTAGCCACAAAACTCAATTACCCACAATGCTCCTGTTCGTCTCAGTAATGTGTGGGTCTGTCTCATTATGACTGCAGTGCATCTCTTCTCTGCGTCTCTTATTCCAAATATCACTGATTACACCTCCCTACCAAACTCAACGAAGAAACCAGCGGCTAATGCTTTTAGATCTGTATCTAAAAATATCCAAGCGAGCGCTCGTAAGCCAATAATTACCACTCTAGTCTAAGCAAATCTGCATTATATATAGTTTAATTTCTAAAAATCTAATTAAAATGTTACGAGAAAAAATAAATTAAATAAAAAAAAATAAAAAAAATTATATATATATATTTTTTGTTTTTTTAAAGGAACCGAGGCTAATTGTGCAGATCTAAAAGTCCCTGGGACTGTTCATATGACTTTTACGCTTCAGTTAAGTAACACTCAGGCAATTAACTTAATTGATGAGGAATACTGCCTCCAAGCACCAAGCAAGTGTTGTATAATTCTGTTTTGTAATATTTAGCGATAAATAATTGTGTTTCTTTTGAAAGGTGGGGCAGTCATGTGGTTAGATGTTCAAAGAGGGCCTGTACACAAGTCAAATGAACACGTGAACTTAAAACCTGATGCGGATACATGCAAATACCAGTTTGCAATGCGGGTTATTAAAGTTGCATGGAAATGGAAATGCCAGGCAGCACAGGAAATACAAGTGTTGCAAAGCCACAAAAAACACTTTCACAACTGGAATGATAATTTTGAACTACTTTAAGAAATCCACTGGACCTACTTACCTACTACTACACGCACATATATATATACCTCTGCATATATACATATACATACATACAGAGATACACATACACGGATGGATGGATTTATCTGGAATCACGTGTTGCATTTTATCTAAAAGTCCTTGATTGATGTTACTGTGAAAAGCAAAAGTTAAGCCATGATTACTTTCAGGGACAATGCTTCTTCTTTGTGGGTTTAAAAGAGCATTAAAGCACCAGGATTGTACCACTGGCTAAAATGCAACACGGGATTCTAGTTATTAGCCAACGTTACGGTCGTAATCATCCGCTTCGGGGCTTGTAGATCACGTTCCTCTCACGGCCTTGGTATTTATTTTACATTTTGTATTTTTAAAGTTAAATTTGTTGTGCAGCAAATATTAGAAGGTTGGCGATCATGTCAGGGTGAGGGGTCACAACGGCATAAAAGATAAATAAAAAAATAATAAATACATTTAAAATACTAATTAAAATAATAATTAAAAAAAAAAAAAAGCCAACCTCTACTGTGCATTTTTTTTTTTTTTTTTCATGGGGGTTTTAGTCCCCATTAACCGCGATAAAGGAAGGATTACTGTATTGGACCTACCAAATGATGGCTTGCACTCTTTTGCTCTCTGACAATAATGTCATCACCTGAAATGGTTATTACTACCTGCTGAAGTGTCTAATAAAGTTATTTAGTTTTTTAAAATTCTGTTGTGAGTCTTTACGTAAATTACGCCATTTTAATGCATAAGAAACAGTCCATGGAGTGGCTACTGTCCCATGTGTGCGGGTCAGCAGTTACAAAATCTTAGTTTATTAGTTTGGTGCATCAGATTCGTCAGCATTTTGAAGCATATGTAATGCCGCCTCTGCTCTAGAAGATTTCTTTTTTAATAGATCAGTAATGATTCGTAAATATTTTTATAATGGTTATTACAAAAAAATTGCACCATCATGGGAATGAAATATATACATATGGAAAATTCATGAGGTCAGTTGCATCGTGAATCTACATACGCGGAGTTCAAAGTTTGAAAATCATCAAAATGACGGCTCACGCAGTACGAGTGTTAAAACTCATCTTACATTTCCCGAAAAAAATAAATGTCGGAGACCGTTTCACTTAACATGGGAAGAAAATTGAGGCATTATGTTTTTTTTTCTCATGTGAAGCATTTGTGCATGTGTGCTTTTGTGAGCATCCCAGAATACTCCGAGACTGAACTCTTGCCGAGGGGAGGGCACCTGGCATGAGGCAGCACTCACAGGAACACGTGCATTCTCAATGACACAGTGCGAAACATGCACATGCGCACAATGAAAGCAACAATCCCCTGCTGATGTCACATATTGAGGCATCCTGAGCCGTCCTCTGCTTTCTGACCTCACCACCTCTTAATCTCTCTAATCCACACGCACGCATGCCAGTATGATACATGCATATGTATGCACACATAGTACATGCGTTCCAAAAAGTTGTGTCACAACATGGGACTCAATCATTCAATTTATGCACAGCATCTCATGTGTATTTACTCATTTTCCAAGCGATAAGTACTGCATTTACTACATTTCACTTTAATTTAGAAAATATAGAAATATTAAAAAAAATAATAATATGATTTTTTTTTTAATCATGCACACAAGTAAAACAATAAAAATAAATAAATAAATCTAATAGTATAACTAACCCAAGCCACCGTGAAAATGAATTAAAACAAACTAAATTAAAAAAAAGACAAAACTCCAAATGAAATAAAAAACTAATTTCTAAAACTAAACTATAATAACCCTGGTTGCAGAGCAGTGCCATACTGTTTATAATTTTGTCATCGCTGTTCCGTGCACAATAGTTAGACTGTAGTGCTCATTCAAAGTCAACTGTACAAAAAAAAACCTTATCTTTATTCAAGTAATCTGATAAGGCTGCACATTAGCTGCGGTCCAACAAACAAGAATGAGGCAAGGTTTAACACTTTATGAACATCTGCACAAGCAAATAAACAAATTGTCAAAAGTGAAGTAACTAACGGATTTCATCATCTAAGGTCCATATCATCCCCCCAAAAAAAGAATAAAAATCTGAGAATCCAGAGAAATCTTTGCACCGAAGAGACCAAAAACCAAAATTGAATGCTCATAACCTTTGATCCTTGACAGCACTGCATGGAAAAACCGACATCATTGTGAAAAGGATATTGCCACACGAGCTCAGGAACACTTCAGAAAACCCATTGTCAGTTAACACAGTTGATCGCTACGTCTACAAATGTGTGTAAAAACTCGACCGGGCAATTCAACAACACACAGAAACTCTTCTTAGGCCACAAGCTCATCTGAGATCGACTGATGCAAAGTCGAAAAGTCTGCTCTGGTCTGACAAGTCCACATTTTAAATTGTTCTTTGAAATCACATCCGTTGTGTCCTCCGGGCCAAATAGGAAACGGACCATCCGAACTGTTATCTGCGCAAAGTTCAAAAGCCAGCGTCTGTGATGATATGGGTGTGTGTAAAAGATTGGGCGTATTAAACTAGGGCGGACTGTTGAGCAACTGAAGTCGTACATCAAGCAAGATTGGGAAAGTGTCAATAATGAGTGTCCTCAATTGTCAAATGCTTAGTGAGTGTTGTTAGAAGCAAAGGTGATAAAAGGTGAACATGACCCGGTCACCAGTGTGCCTCACCCCCCCCCCCTCCAAAAAAAACCAATACGGTCTTTGAGTTTATACATGATATATTTTGTCTTTGTTGAGTATTGAAGTGAATATATGTTGAAAATTGTATTTTTATTTCCATTTTACAAAAATCACATGTATGTGCATCAATGTGCCGAATGATATTGTGTAACTGCAATATTTTTGCTGTAGATTATTATACAGCCAAATATGATGCCTGTTCAACACGCAGCCATTAACGTCTACACCGCCATTAAAAAAAATTTCACTTGGGTGTACTCACGTTTGCTGCCAGCATTTTAGTCATCAGCGGCTGTGTGTTATAGTTATTTTGAGGGCACAGCAAATTGACACTATTATACAAGCTGCACACTAACTTCATTTCATTTCTTCAGTATCGTCTCATGAAAAGATCAACTATTTATAAAAATGTACTCGTTTATGTGAGATACGTTATGAGAATCACAACACAACCTCAACGAGCCGCTGAAAACACTCGCTTCGTCGACTGAGACTGCTGCCAAGTTCTAATAACTTCCTCAGCTAGATGCTACTTTTACAATGAGCAACATCAAACTGGCGTGACACAATTGGAGCCAGGGTGATAAATGACGGACTGATCGCCACAGAAATTTGAAGAATGAAAGAAATGCCTTGTGAGCTGCCAAGTTGACGGACAACTGTGAATCCAATGAAAGTTCTAGGTTTCCCGGGTGGGACATAATATGGGCCATTCAATTTCAGAACGCTATTGCAGGATTGGTTCCTAACCAACGACGGAGGTCTCCATTGCTTGAGCCAAGCCGGCAATTATTGGAAGGTTATTAGACCATCCAGTGGAAAATGGTTGAGGCAAAACGGAATTTACTATTTTGCAGTCAGTCTGACAGAATTATTTTTCTATATTTCGGAATAGCAGTACGGCACACTGAAGGTTAACGAATAGAGTAGCCACATAACAAATGTTATTACATGCTTATTACAAGTTTATTACTAATCAAGTGTGATTTTGGCCATCCAAATAAATAAATTAATTACGTATCAATAAAAAAATAACTTTTCCATAACAGCCCAGCCTAAGTTAGAATCATTGCCATTTTAATGATAATAATAAATTGTTAAATAACCGTTGTGTATGGCATGTGAAGTAATAAAGATAAAGATAAAGATAAAGATGTCCTTTATTAGTCCCACAATGGGGAAATTTGAAGTGTTACAGCAGCAAAGATATATATAATTTAGTTGGTCTTCATGCTAGATTACCTTTTGGTCATTTTTTGTTTTTGTTTGTGAAAACAATGGTTGGAAAATGTGCATATTCTTAATTAATCAAATACATGCAGGAAAAAAAGCGGTTTGGATAAGGGATGCATGCATGATTTGTCAATTTGCTTGAGAAAAGTAAGCAAATATTTTTTCCCCCAGAGACTTCTCCTCCCATAAGCCAAATGAGAAGTATAGAATTTTCCTATTGTTGCAAAAGGGCTTTTTCACAGCACCACAACAATTTGATCTACATTATATCTGTGAGAAAAGCACCCTTTTGTCCTTATACAATACAGACAGTCGACAAGCTAAACAACCAGCGTCACAAGCAATACGTATATGATAAATCATTGCCAACAGTGCTGTCAGCTAAGAAATAGATATTTGTTTGTACTCCCATGTTGTTTCTTTAACCGCCGTCGACTATAATGGAACATTAGCCAAGTACAAGGGCACTGAGAGCAACGCGAGTCAAAGAGTCCACTGTACTCACACACCCTACAGGCTCTTAATTCTATTTGGGAAAAGTACTAGTTACTGAATCACTTCATTAGGAAACATCTAAAAATGATAATCTAATCTACCAAACTCATTATTCCTCTCTAATATCCAGGATAATAAAGAGGATTTCTCCAGCTTCTGTTTGTCCTGGTTCCTTCTGAACTCAAGTCAGTGAATTTGTTAAATGAAGCATCGAGGGCAGCGCGTGCGTCTGTGTACGTGAGGGAGTGAACACGTGCAGGAGGAGAGAGAGAAAGAGCACAGATGGCGGTGTGACAGCATTTACTGCCTTTCAGTGTACCTCTGCCACTCGCAGAAATACACCAAATATTATTTACCCCAAAAAAGTACAGAGGATCCTAAAATGTTCGGCTTCTTCCCTTGAAAATGCGCACGTGTGGGTGTACCTAATATTGTGGCCACCGAGTGGACGTTTGACACGCATGCACAAATCTGTCTCACCCTTTCTCATCTTTCACCGATGAGTCGTTATTCTGCTTCTTGGACTCTGACTCCATTCAGCCTCAGTCCCGTCCAGCAGCCAATGACAGGACAAGGAGGTTGACCCAGACCTTGCCAGCCTGCTCAGGATTTGCCGGCAGACCCTTCAAAAGGCAGCCACATGGGAATGGTTGCAGCCATTGGCTGGGAGAAGCATGGTTGGCACAACAACAGCTGAGGCAAATGGACGCTGGAAAAGGAAAGAGAGAGAGAAGGGGAATAAAATGGTGACATCAAAGAATTGCACAATCATATGATAGAGTGAATTTTTGACAATACTATATAATACATCTATCAATGATCACACATTTGAAGCTGGACTTCTTCCAGAGGAAATTTTTTTTTTCTGCTGCAGGGCTGACCATAAACACAAATTATTGTAAGAAAAGTCTAATATAGTCAGTCTCTTGCAAAGTTTCTTGCCGTGCAGCACACAACAGTTAGACACTAAAGTTGTCTGGCTCTAACTCTCTTGGTTATAACCAGATTTTACAAAAGCCCCTGTCCACAAATTTTAACAGGAACATGAGCTGGTACATAATGCAACATGAGAGATGACCAGGCTCCCAAAATAGGCAATCCAGCGTTGCCATGGCAATGAGTGAGACCCTATAATTGTAGGAACTAAAAGAGTGAGATGGAAAATGAACATTGATGTCACATGATTCGTGTATGTTTGCAGTAAAACAATCATTTTCGTCATTGATTCGAGAATGACTGAAATAATCACTAAAAAAAACCTAAAAAAAAACCCCAATGAAAACATTACAAGTGTGTTATCTGTTCAGGGAGTGTAAGATTTTCTTTGAATTTATTTAACACTATCATTTTTTTTTATCAGTGGTGAAATAACTACCCTTACAACATACTATCTTTTTTAAAAAAAACAAAAAAAAAACATGTTCAAGTCACCACCATACTGCATCATTGTACAAAAATAGTAATGTGGCTCGTAAATTAAACTAAACTTAGCCAGAGACATTTTGGATTAACAATAGATGACATCCTACTGTAGCACTAAATTGCCAACAGCAGTCAGGGCCACCATCAACGGGCCCCAGCAAATTGTTTTAGACACTTGTGCTCAAAAGTTTACATCCCGCGGCAGGATTTGTGAACTATTGGCCATTTTTCATGTTTTTTTTTTTTTTTTTTAAAACATGATGAGAGGACGGAGACCATCTCATGACTTTCTTTATTGTTTTACTTATTACTTTGGCCAAGAGGATGGTTGCTATTAACCTGTGTGTGCTGCCATCTAGTGGCTCCAGTGTGCCTTGGCCACAACTGGTCAAAAAAACAAGACTTTTTTGTTGTTGTTGTTGTTAACTTTTGCTTTAAGAGTGTTTATATTTATAAATAGAACTGCAGTATAAGGTACAATCTAAGCATCTCATTTGTGAGAAAACGCCATCCATCCATCCATTTTCTTCACTACTAAACTTCAATTGGGTCGCCAGGGAACTGGAACCTATCCGAGCTGGCTTTAGGCGAGAGAGAGGCAGAATACACCCTAGCTTGGTTGCCAGCCAATCGCAGGACACCTTTAGACAAACAACCATTCACACCAACCCTATGGACAATTTGGAGTCTTGAATGAACCTCATGTGGATGTTTTGGGAATGTGTGAGGAAGCCAGAGTACCTGGAGAAAATCCACACAAGCACAGCAAGAACATGCAAACCGGCGCCGAGATTTGAACCCCAAACCTCTAAACTGAAAAGCATGTGCGCTAACGGCGAGGTCACCGTGCCCACACCTAAAAAGACTTCACATTAGTTTAGCTACAAGGCATATGGCGTTATTATGTGCATAAACAATAGCACCTGATGGGGGCACTAGTGCAACCATAAGATGCATAGTATGTGTGTGTCATTGCTCTGAACGGTGACCTAAGGAGACCTGGTTCTACAACTTCTATTAACACTTAGAATTATGTGGCCTTTGTGATCTGAACTCAAGTGCTGTGTGAGTCAAATTAGTTTTTTTTTCTTTAACCTGTCCTGTTCGGCAGCTACGGGTGTAGCTCATGCAGAATGGAGCATCTGTATGCATTTATGCATACTGCCTCCACGGCTTTTTGCATTATAATGAATATTTATTTTAATTTAGGATCGGACACAACACAGTTTAAGAGAGGAATGGCAGAGAGGTAGTAAATAGAGGACAGGGAGAAAAAAAAAACAAGCAAAGAGAGGACACCAGCTGTAGGGGAAACTAACAAAACATAGCATTATACAAACATGGCAATGTCACATTGGAGTTTAGTTCAATGGGGGACAACAGCACTAGAGCCTTTGGGGGATGGACAGGACAATGTAGGATAGGACAGGACAGAACATGGGCAGGAGAGGACGAGAGCAGGACAGGAGGTAATGGACACGACTGTACAACTGGAGTGTGGTGAGGGGCACTCTGTGAGGGAAGTACAGGACAATGTAGGATAGGACAGGACAGGAGAGGACAAGAGAAGGACAGGGTAAAGGACATGGCTGTACAACTGGAGTGTGGTGAGGGGTACACTGTGAGGGAAGTACAGGACGGTGTAGGATAGGACAGGACAGGACCAGGAGAGGACAAGAGCAGGACAGGGTAAATGACACAACTGTACAACTGGACTGTGGTGAGGGGTACTCTTTGAGGGAAGTACAGGACAATGTAGGACAGGACAGGACAGGATCAGGAGAGGACAAGAGTAGGACGGCGGGGTAAAGGACACGGCTGTACAACTGGAGTGTGGTGAGGGGTACTCTGTGAGGGGAGTACAGGACGATGTACCATAGGACAGGACAGGACAGGACCAGGAGAGGACAAGAGCAGGACGGGGTAAAGGACATGGCTGTACAACTGGAGTGTGGTGAGAGTCACTCTGTAAATTCTTAACACCTGTATCAGCTGAGTGCAAATAACAGGACAGCTCAAGGAGGTCGTAAATTCGTGCAAGTTGCTTATAGAAATTAAGGAGTGGCCCTACCCAAGAATCTGAATCCCATCAATGTGTGTGTCTTTCATGATTGGATTGATTTTTTTGGATAGTTTTTGTTTTAATTGCATTGAAGGAAGTTACGGCCTCTTATTTGAAATTCTTGGAACGTTGTTATTTCATGTCAGAAATACATAATTGTTAAATTATTGATGAAGGAAGTCAATACCGAATATGCCCCCTGGTGTCTCCGTCCAGAACACAACATGAGCATCTACAGTGGTCGCAATAGATACATATCCAATTTATATTCACATCCCAAAAAAATCTGAATTGCACTAATAACACGAGAACAAATATGAGCAAAAAAAACCCTCAGAATTGACCTGGGGTATGAACATGACCTTTGATTGCTTACTGGACGCTTCCCAGGTGAAGAGTTCAGGGCATGTCCAAACAGGATGAGATGACATGGCAGGCCGACCTAAGATATGCCGCAGCTGCAATAGGGGATCTTGGTTGTCTATTATGTGTAAAAGAAAAAAAAAAAAAACTGCCAAGCACTTCAGTGAGTGACCCTCAACTATAATCAACACACTTAAGAGCGTCTCTACCGCAAAACGTCCAAGATAACGGTGAATAGAGAAAACCCCACTCAAGCACAATCCAACATTGACAACAAGCTTGACAATAGAGGGCAGCTAATTTCCTTCTAGTTTCTGTTGGTCCAGTCATCATACTGAGTTAACTTTAACCGCAATGTGCATCTCTCTATATGTACCGGGATCTACTCGGTGCAAGACAATTAATGCTGCCACAGCATAAGCAGGAAAAATGCACCAGACAATCAAGAATTTTGCAGAGAGCAACATTTGGAAGCCAAAGGGTGACAGAGTGCATGTTAAGGAGGAGTGATGTTTAAACCGCTGATGTTGCAACAACCCGATCCAGTCCATATTCGCTTTTGGAAGATGTCATGCAGAACCTCCGAAGTTGCATTTATAAAATTTGTCAGTACAGGAAGCGGCAAAGTGGGCATTGGGAGGATTACACATAATGAAGATGACAGGTGTGAGATTGTTTTTATTCAAGTGCAAACAAGTTTATGAAGCTAACCTCGATCTTAGTGGGTCAGAGAGTGCACAAGACGTACTAGATGTGATTTGTGTTAACCTACTTAGGCACAGTGCCAAGCAGGCTGCATATAGTTACATATTGTCTCACCTTGCATTCTTTATTACAGTCACGTTGCACGTAACCCATAAATGTATATGCTGGCGTTTGCCTTGCGTGCCGTGTATGTATTTATTTTATGATCAAAGCGAAACACCCTACTTCAGAGTGGACAAACATCTTTCATACTGATGATGGACTTCAAGGTAATCACGGGAAATAAAATGGACCAGCCATTGAATATGTTGAACAATAGGTGAACTGTAGGTGACCAGAGTTAAAAAGAAAAAAAAAAAAAACTTCAAGAATTTCGCATACTGCAAAGTTTATACAAGTGTTGCTTACAACACTGAACAGTAAAGCGCTACCAATAAAGTAGGTCATCATGGGTTGCCATAGCAATGACAATCCTCTCCATATTCAATGTACCACCAACATGATTTTGAAGCTGGCATTCAAAAAAACTAATCATTACAGAATGTTCTAAGTATAAGTGATGAAATCTACTTTGCGGCGTATTTACCATATGATTGGCTGTGCTCTGCGAATTCAATTTGGAAGCAGCTACATCAACTCCAACAGACAGGTAAGTTGCTGGCGCACTCCTAATGAGCTCATTTCCATATAACTTTGTACTTGAAACTGTTTTGGCCACAAAAGGGCGATAGAAAGCGAAACCACCACACTTGAAGAAATGAGAACTTGAAACATGAGAAAGGAAATGCACACTATTCATCCGTCAAAGACACTAAAGGCGCCCTTCACTGACGTCAATAAGCATGGCTTTGTCTTTTTATATAGTACCTCCAATAATATTCTTGATTACATGGCAAATGAGGAGGGCAACATAAAACATCCGTGGACCAACTCATTTTTAACCTTCTTAACGGGAAAATTTATCAAACGTTCTAGCTTTTGATAAATGACAAATTAGAACGGCATCCAGGCCGCCTTAGACCACGTTTTATGCTGTGCAATACGCCACTGTATTTTATATTAAACTTGCAGAGATAACATTTTATCCGTGGACAGAATGTCTGAAGACTTCAACGTAAAATGCGCGGCACAAAGATTTTGAAAAGACTCGACTTAAGTAGTAGTAATGGTTCTATTACTGTATTCGGGCTTCCGATTCCCGACAGAACAGGCCACGGAACAAGGAAAGCCACCTAATAGCTCTCTGGAAGCTGCAAAGCTGCACTAATAGTCTAATGCGTGTTTAAAAGTATTCATGACAATAAAATCCTAATTTAATTCACTCTAACCTAATCTTATCACTGGCTTCCCTCATTTAATTTTGTCGATGCTGTCATCCCTCCATTTTAGCCAGTCCACATTCCGCCCAGCGACATTATTCACTTGCCACATTGGCTCCAATATTCAGCCCGTATACCGTAACTACATTAATTGCTTTTCCACTCTTGCAGACTATATCGTGAAAATCCGCGTGTGTGTGTGTGTACCTGTGTGTGTTAATGGGTTCAATTCTCAGCAAGAGTGTTTATATAACGGTTTATCTACCCACAGACAGTTGTGCATGCACACAAACCGTACATTAGTATGCAGTGACGCTCCTCTGTCTGTGTATTTTATGAGTTTTACAGTTAATACAACCAGAAGTGTGTTCCAAAAAAGGTTTCTGGTTGACATCTGAATGCACTTGCTGAATAATTTGATTTGCTTGTAAAAGTGCAGTGCAGAAAGTTAGATGGCGTTTTGTTCCACTGATTGGATTGTTTTGTATTTATTTTCAGTTTCAATAAAAAAATGAGTGTGAAATTCGTCGTCTCATCCTTTCTGTTGGCTGTGTTACATTTTTAAATTGAAAGATTTTTGCAAGAGTGTGTATACTTACGCGAGTAAGTGCATAGCCATATAATAGGCTGAGTGATTCAATTAAATCTGAAAGCATTAGAACTCATTGACTGAAGATTTCAAATGGCGCCAGAAAACACAGCTGTGAAACATACGTACGTACAGCTCAACGCAGACGCAATTATCATTTTGACGATTGTCCTCAAAACGTACCGTCAATTATAAACCGCATTTCAGGCTTGCTGTGCAACAATAGCAGAAGCCAGCCAATGATAACCATTCGAGGGATGGATTGATGAGTTAATGGCAAAAAAAAATAATTGACATCATCATCATCATCAGGTCAGGTCGCAGGGGCAGCAGCTTTAGCTCATCCTGGTGGGCCCTGACGCCTTCCAAACGCATATCGGGAGATAAAGTCCCTCCAGCATATCCTAGATCATCCCCGGGGCCTGCTTGCAGTGGGGTATGCCCGGAACACCTCAGCTAGGAGGCATCTCCGAGGTATCCTGATCAGATGCCCGATTCACCTTATCTGGCTTATTTCGAACAGCAGCTCTACCCAGAGCCCATTCTGGATGACCCAACTTCTCGTTCAATCTCAAAGGGAGACTCATTTCTACTGCTTTTATCTGGAATCTTGTTTTTTCAGTCAAGACCCACAGCTTGTGACCATTGGTGAGGGTAGGAATATAAATGGACCGGTAAATTGAGGGCTTGGCCTTTCGACTCAGCTCTTTTTGAACAACGGCAGGCAGTACAGAATTCGCAGCACTGCAGCGGCTGCACTGATCCGCTTGTCGATCTGCTGCGCTATTCTGCGCATCTGCTCAAAATGCCCTGAGGATCTGACAGTTCTTAGCCAACATGAACATTGCTGTCTAGGAACAACCACTGGACTCACCCGACCTGGCTCGGGGTGATTGCTTTCTCTTTTCCAAGCTCAAGGCCATCAAGGGGACCCAGTTTGAAGGCTATGGAGGATCCGGGAAGAATCCTTCCAGGAGTGTATGAAGAAGTGGCAGAGACGGCTGGGCAAGTACATTCGACGTCAGGGACATTCATTTGAAGGGGATAACCTGTTGTTTTTAGGTTCGGATTTGAAATATAACTTTTGGTAACACCAGTCCTGGAACATTTCTGACGCACCTGAACACTTTCTATTCCCCTCTTCCACATAATCCACTTTGCTCCCATCTCGCCCACGCTTGTCCCATTTTTTAATTTCTCCACTGTTCCACCAGTGTGAGATTTGCGATTGCTATAATTCTGCTACGGCTGTCCTCACCTATTCTCTCTCCTTATGTTAAGGTGTTACAATGTCTGCACTCACCCTCGGATGTCCGTGTAATTCATTCGGCCGAGGCTAACGCCCTGCTGCTGTGTAATGGACCCCGCAGCTGATCAAACGTGGACAGTCCAGCGTAGGTCAAATAGAAGGCTAACTCTATGAAACTCATTTGTCTCAACTTTCATGTGTAAATGGGACGACGGAGTGTTACGCTGCACTGTCATAGAGAGACTAGGAATAAGGGAGTCAAGGTGGAATCACAAAGGCAGAAAAGCTAATCGACAGGTGGTCAACGCCCCTTTGCAGTTCCTTGCATACTAAAGAGGTGACACTGACGGTGATGTGAAAGGCAACATGTTGACAAGAATGTGATGCGATGTAAAATAAATGTTTTTTGGGAGTTCTAAACAGAATAGAGTGCAGACACTTGAGTTCCTCTATTTTTATTGGGGGTTTTTTTGCATTGCAAGTTATTAACATTCATTCTAACACACTGAACATTACAGTCGAAAAGTAGTGTTGCACAACTCCAGCTAATAACATGGCCATTTTTAAACTGATTGTATCGTATGATCCCACTCTGATTTTAGATCACAAAAGGGCGGCCTTGTTGAAACCTTATTTTAATTGCATGGAGTTTCAAAATCAAGCGAGAACAGAACTATTCTGCACGATTATAAGGGGTCATTTTATTAGATTTTATTATTTTACATTGCTGCAGTGAGAACGAAATAAGTTGACCGTTTCTGGCGGTGCTGACCTAAAATAGTCAAGGCAGTTCGGTCGGGCGCGAATGCATGCAAGGCGGCGCGGATGAAGTGTTTGAAGTGAACAATTCGTCCTTTTTTTTTCCTATTTCACTGGGGTGTGCAGACTTTGCAAATGGGAATTTTTCACTGTGTTCAGTCTGAAGAATGTACTATTAATACACTACATTGTGTATAAGTAATGCTAGTGAAATATGATTTAATATTCATTTATAAATGTGTTTTTCTTTTCCATTCTGAACATGGACCCTGACTCTAACCTTAACACAGACCAACACCACACAGGAGCTGAACAAGGTATAACCGCTAAATATTAAAACAAGACATGCTGTAGAGCAGGCAAGGTACTGATTGTTCAGATAAATTCTCGGGCTTGGTTGTTGTTGAAGATGTACAGCATACAAATGGATCCCTACCTTTTGTTATTTAACTGAGCCCACAATACGGTAACGCTAGGACGTAAGTGCTTTCCTTTTTATTTTCTTTCCATGCTTCACACATGAATAAAATATATGCCGTTCACAAAAATATAGTACACTGTACACCCAGGTTTAATACCTCTCAAACAAGCCACAAATCCACTTTAGCAATTGGCAACTTGGTAAACTAGCTTTATTTAATTAAACTGTACCGTTTTAAAAATAATTTTGTTGAATTTTTACGACAATTCTTACCATGGTATCTTTTAAAACTCCTGCACACAAGTAAAACAATAAAAAAAAATAAAAATAAAACTAACACTAAAACTAACTCAAACCAAACTAAAATTGTGTTTTTGAAAAAACTAAAGCAAATAAAAACTAACAAAGCCACCCTGAAAACTAATTAAAACTAAAATAAAAATTAAAAAAAATAAATAAATAAAAAATAAATAAATAAAAACTACCTGTTATAAATAGGTATAAAATAAAAATAATATTCCAAAACAATAACAACCCTGATCAGTGATAATGAATCTATCACCCATACACGCTACAAACACTGGCTGCCAAGGTTCAACACATACAGTATGGCACCTTGTAGATAGTAGCTTGGAATTGTGGGGAGATTTTTAAGTACAGTTCAACGGATAAGGGGCTTTTGGGATCTCAGGACTTATAATTGTCAGTGTCAGCTTCACCGGTGATGTATTCATCATAAATGATTGTCTCTGCAACTCATCTTATCGATTAGATAAACAACAATTCACGCAAACCATCAAGCAGCATGACTGCAGCTACAGTCCACGGACAGACAGTGGATGACTCATCTAATGGCCCATTTACTTGTGCCTGAGTATCTATGCATACCATATTCGTGCACACACACACACACGCACGCACACACTATATAAGATAATGGGATTTCATCCTGTCTTAGTTTGTCCCTGGTGCACTTTTTGCAACAGCAGAACTGGGTCACTCACTGATGTTCATTTCCACATTGACAAATATCATGGTACCGTCTTGTTCTTCCTTTTTTTGGCAAGTACGAAACACAATAGGACATGTGCGTGAGGAAGCCCCCACCCCATCTTCTTATCCCAAGCCATGAATCTCATTGGTTGACGCAGTCTCCTATACATCACAGCATATCCAAGCCACAGGTGGTGGTGGGTGGGTAAGTGTGTTGCCATAGCAACTGGAAGCAGAGGACAGGAGTAAGTTATGGCGCTATGATGTGAGAAGACTATCAATGATGGAGTGCATTATATGGGAATGACAGATGGTGATAAAAGGGGGGGGGGTTGCAAATCTGTCCATGTCTTTTCTTCTGGCAAAATAATTCTCTTTGCTAATATACTGTATAACAATATCTAATACAAGTCTATACGGTTCTGTTTTCCCGCCGTCAGATTTAGACCCTAACCTCTGATCACTGTGCCTACATAATTAAATACGATCAAAAATGCATTTTCAAAATACGATACACAATTTTAGGTTGTTTGTATGGTCATGTTTGAGTTTTTAAGTAGGCCAAGTGGCATCCTTCGGATGCTTCTATTACAAATAAAGCATGCACGTTCACATGACGATTACTATTCTGATGGCACACAGTGACACAAAATGATACAGTGGAACCAGAAATGTCGAGCACAATCAATCCTGGTCCACCTGTGGCTGACCTGAACTTGTGAGGAACTAGTGAAAAAAAAAAACCTCAAGATTTACATGATGTACTTAAGCCACGCATGACAAGGGCCCAAACTCTGTTACTACTGTTACTTTACATTTTGGCTGGCTTCAGAATAACTGTACTTTCAGGCATTCAAACTTTGAGGTTGCACGGTAGCTCATACCGTTGCCGTAGGGCTGCTCGTGTTGTACCATTCTATACGTTGGGGGACTGATCGACCTTTAACATAGTTGTGTTTTGCTGAACTGCACTTGTCCTGTATGACCTTTGTGTAACTTGTGAGTCTGCAGCCCTTTGGTATGGCACTGTGTTCTCTTCCTATGCATGTCCATGAATAATGCAAGCTTCTGTGCGAACAAATGGGAGTATTCGTTAAAGGGAGTGAGGCACTGAGCTCCCGGTCAAGGAGGCCAACTGATATTAGATCAGGACAATCTTGAGAGACAATGTCCCTCTCCACAGGAGGGAATTAGGATGCAACAAACAGTACAGTGACTAGAAGCAATACTCAGCAATGTTTAGCAAGCAGAAGACTTGATAATGAAAAACACAGACTAGAACAGAACTAGATTCAGAGAGCCAAGCAGGAATTTGCTGGGGGGGTAAAAAAAAAAAAAATGAAAGCGATGAGGCTTAAAATTCTAGAACAAACTTTTTTTTTTATGTGAGATGAAGACTAATCTTTGCTAAATTGATGGAACGTCTCCGCTCGTGGGGTCACCAACATTCTTTACTATTAACTATATTTTCTACTGTGCATTAGTTCAATCAGAAAGCAATTTATGGTGTGAAGAAAGCAGATGTTAGGAACTGCTCACAAAATTCTACGTAATTATTCAACCCCTCACTGTGACAATAAATTATTATTCCAGCCTGTGGAGAAGGTTTAACAAGAAGGAAAATAGATCATGAAATAGACAAATGAAGAAAATACAAAACTTACCAACACATTCCGTTCTTCACTCTTAAGGCATCTTTTCTTGAGCTCGCTTGCGACACACAGGATGAATCTTCTCGGTCTTTTACTGTCCAATTTCAGAAGCGGTTTGAGCTCTACCTTGCATTCATGTCCTCCCGCTCAGCATTTCTCTGGAGGCTTCAATGGATGAGAGGAAGCTCAAATGGGATGGAACCTTCGCCTTGTCTGAAGGCCTCTCGGGCAATAGCTTATCTGCGCTACCACATAAACGTTTGACAATGAGACTTGTTGAGAAGCAAATAGGAGATAGGCGTCGTGAAGTCCAAAACGATTCTCTGGAGGACTCCCCCGCCTTCGGTTGCTATACACCAGTCTCTAAGGCAAATAAAAGATGCTGAAATGGGTGGTCCATTGGGTCATTCGAAGCACCAGGGTTTTGAAAGATGTTGCTTGTTCCCTTCTGTTTTCTTGACTTGAGTGTGTAAACGATTTGTCAACTGAGGTATATTATCGGAAAGGTGAGGCTACAGCTGCTGTACAGCAGCCTCGACGGTACGGTAACCTGGGGCTCAAGCAAGTACAATTATAGACAATGCGCAGATCCAGGCCGGCAGGTAGTACCAGGTCCAGAGACACTGCAGGCTGTAACAATTGCAGCAAGAAGAGTTGGAGAGGCAATCCAGGTTGTCACGGTAACAGCAGTAAGAGGTCACAGTTGTGGATTTGCTGTGTTCCGGTCACTGAGTTGGCTGTTTTGATGGAAGAGGTAGATAACTGGAGAGTATTCCCGAGGTATTTATAGAAATTTTGCACAAAGAAAAATACAGGAATTTATATTATAGATAATCGTTTCAATCCTTTTGTGTTTGTACAGGAGGTATAATATAACGCAGTTGTTTCTTCCGACTGGATGGAGGAGAGAGGTTAGGTGAAAAAAAAAAAAATCTGTCAAAAAGTTCTTAAATCTTCTAACATGTAAAAAAAATAATGCTGGTGGTTTTAACTGCAATGAATAGAAGAGTGCCAGCCTGAGCACAATCAAAGGAAGTCAGTGTGCACCAGTTTTTTTCTTTAAAAAAAAAAGCCTGACGCTTCAAGTTACTACTGAATGGCCTGTTGTTGTCCTAACTTGCACGGGGAGGTTTCTTCAGTGGGTCCACCTAAAAGAAGACAAAACGGAAACATATTGGAATATGACTACAATTAAAAAAAAAAAAAAAAGTGACATATAAAACAGGCAGGACTGCAGCCCTCGAGGAGCGGGACATGCCTGGATTAGATCTTAAATAACTTAAATTAATTTGCAGTCCTGTTTCAAAGGGTTCAATCTGATTTGGTGCGAAAAAAAAAAACACTGCTTCTAATCATTTGAAATGACTTGGGAATTCATTTAAAATGGATGCGTGGGTGACATATGTAAAGATTTTTATCCCCCCTCATATGATTGTGACGTTCCCATTACGGTTTGTGAAATGCAATTTGCTCATGTGCTGCAGACTTTATAAAAAGACAGAAAAAAAACTAACAGTCGATATAGAGTGCATAAAACGTTGGCAAACCCTTGTAATCTGCCAAGTTTTTATGACATATGGCAAAAAGATCAACGGACCTTATTTGGCACCCACTTTTGCACCTTTCAAAAACAACGCGTCATTCATCAAAGTGTGAGTTTAATATTAGCGCAACCGTTGTGACTGGCTTCAATGATAGCGCACGTGAGCGAGCTAATACATATGATGAATATATCTTTCCAATATGTACACACAAGTGTCGGCAAAAGGCAGGGATTACTAATGACCC
Organism: Idiotropiscis lumnitzeri; assembly: GCF_059441095.1. Classification (NCBI taxonomy): domain Eukaryota; kingdom Metazoa; phylum Chordata; class Actinopteri; order Syngnathiformes; family Syngnathidae; genus Idiotropiscis; species Idiotropiscis lumnitzeri. The sequence goes on along the minus strand of NC_142405.1, from coordinate 8,643,445 downwards.
CCTATGGGGATACAATATTTGCACGTTAACAGGATGAGCTACAATCACACAAAAAATGTGTAGGAACATAGTCAGAAGGCTTGTTTTATTTTTATTTATTTATTTTTTGTCAATATTGGTTAGTTGAGGCAATATTGCTACTAATTTTCCGTTAGCGTGTCCAAGGAATTTTACATTGACTTTCGCATTAGCACTGCCAATTTTTTAAAAAACGAAGCATGTCTTGGATTTAACTATAAAATGTGTGTAATATTATTTTGGTTGTGGTTTAGTGTTACAGTAAACCCCAACTGGAATATCATGAAACAGCTTAAAGCATGGTCAGCGAGGGCAGAATCACATCCACATCACACGCTTGCTGCACAAGCCACATGGTGCATTCAGGGAACTTTCACAACGTGGGTAACTTGTAAACACATTGCACCATCCGATACCTTAAATTGTTTCTTCTATTTGAATGCTTTTATAATTCTGAGCAGGCACAATCAAAAATCGCAATCTCAATGAATTACCCAGCCTTAATGTGTATAATCTTTTTTCTCACATTTATTCATACTTTTTGCACTTGTATCTTACAGCCAACCCTCGCTTAAATGTCAACCATATAGCCACCCACTGTCCACTTCGATGTTCTGATCTTAGCTCAGGTGCTGGCACAGCTCGCAGCACTCAAGGTCACCCATACTGTTCTTTAAGTCTGACAAAAGGGTCGTGAATGTACTGCATATGCATGAGTGTGAGTGGAGTAATAGTTCACCACAAATAAATACAAGATCACAGTATCGCTTTCATGCTTATTATTTTACCAACACTTAGTGTATTTCTGTTCACGGCATTGTTGAGCATATACCGTACTTGTACATGCATGTATGTAGTTCATTCTAGATCTCATTGACGATCATCATGGCATCATGATACGTTTTTTTTTGTTTTGTTTTGTTTTTTTTAAGTATCAACTGAAATATCTTGCTATAATGCCTTACAACTGCTCCTTAACATAGAAACATTTTTTTCTGATTACTCCATTATCGGGATAAGTAGGATGAATCAAATAATCAATAGCCGCAGTCCAAATTAGTGATGGTAAAAATTGTACATTCAGCAGGAAAATATTCCACATGTAAAACAACACACCAGCAAATGCTACAACATCAATGAAGCTGTGAAGGCTGAAGCAAAACCCTGGCCTCTACCCTTTGGAGAACCTCAGGCCCATCTTTAAAAGGAAAATCAATGAGGGAGGACGGACGGCCGTATGCCTCCAAACAGCAACTCTGGGAACCAATTCTTGCATCCTCAATGAGATCGAGGCCGAAAACTATCCATTGAATTACAATTTCAACGCATGAGAGAGGTGGTTTGGAGAAGAGTGGTAGGGAAGTGAGGCGACAATCGAATCTTGATGGCATTTTTAAAACTATACACTACCGCTTTGATTTTATTACACAATTCGATTCAATTCACATTCTGATGTTTTTTATTTTTTTTTTTGTAGTAGCAGCAGCCAGTAGCCAGGAATAGCATGTCTTTTATACATTTGTTCAAAGCGGGACTTGAACTATTACACTCTGGCTCCGAAGCTATTGCCACTTGAGTTAGATTGTTTTCATTTTCCAGTTGGGAGGGTTGAGTTCCCAATATCAACAGAGTAACTTCCCAACATTTGCCGCGAACAAAACCTACACTAGCTCCAGTTCGGCCATCATGCAGGCAAGGCAGAGGCATCATTGACCCCAACCCGACGATGAGTTCAGTACACGGTCACTTGTCAGCAGGAGTCTGGTGGTTCAAACTCATTCATGCAGCAAGAACCAAATAGCGAGATACAGTATATGAAAGACTTAAAACAATGAGTGTGGTGGTGCTTTTGGGATACGCTCAGATGAAAACAAAGCTTCGCTTGTCTCGCAGTATTATCAAGGCCCCATTCCAGATTAGCCAAGCCTACCCGGCGTTAATCAATGTTTTCCCTAAATGAGGCCTGAACCGCACAGCAGACTAAACAATTTGGAATGCTTTGAGCGAGTCAGCGTCACACACTTGAACAGTCGGGACAATTAAATTATTTTTTGCTATAGACTTAAAGGATACTTTAGTAATTTTGCAATTTTCAGTCGTATAAAAGTTAATTTAGTCTATAATGAATTTGATACCTTCATTATTTTTCGAGTGGTGCCGGAGCCTATGCCAGCTGTCTTTTGGGCAGTAGGCGCAGTACAACCTGAACTGGTTGCCAGCCAATCGCAGTGCACATAAAAACGAACAACCATCCGCGCTCACACTCATACCGAGGGGCACTTTAGAGTGTCCAATCAACTTGCCATGGATGTTTTTGGAATGTGGGAAGAAACCGGAGTACCCGGAGGAAACCCACGCAGGCACGGGGACAACATGACAACTCCACACAAGGAAGGCCGGAGCCGGAATCGAACCCACGACCTCTGCACTGTGAGGCCATTATGCTTATCAAATTCATTATGGACAAAATATTACAATTTTTACTGCTGACAATTGCAAAATCAATAAAAAAGAGCAATGTAATTTTCCCAGAAACGTTTATGGTAAATGTTTTTAAGCCACTGATACAGCTATATGAGAACAATATTTTTTCTTAGTAAAATAAAAAAAATAAAATAAAATAAAACAAACTGATCACTATAATTCCACTTTTTTTTTTTTTTTTTTTTTTAAATATTAACACAACCACATCCTAACATTTCTTTCTTCAAAATGTCCTCTTTCAACTGGTTGCGCAAGGTTGCAATGGCTGTTTGGGAAATCCACGTCAGCAGCATTTCTTTATATGCTGATCTCGTTCGCTCTAAAGCAAGTAACGCCATTTGTGAGCGTGCGCTGTTTTCTTCTGTCGCATTTATATTTGCATTGTTGGGCAAAGGCGCCCTTAATTACAATCTGTTCGGAAACGGAGGACCCACCACGTCCCGTCTTTTGTTTTGTTCTCAACTGAAGAAATATGGTTGTGTTTTAAATGGACTTAAATGTTTTGTTGTGTTGCGGCTTTATGCATAGAACTGCGACATATCGGCTTGTTGACGTTAGCGGCCTCTCCGCAGTCATGTGGCGTGAATCTAAAATGTACCCACTGTATGCCACTCAATTGTCTTTAATTCCTTGAATCGAAAATAGGTAATGTGACTCGACCGAGAAAACGCGGCTCTAACGCTCCTAAATTAAAGGTAAAATCCTTAACTCCGTCTCATATTATGCACATAGACTGAAGCGTTTGCTCAAACGTAGCATATTTCAGGCGAGTTGTAATCTCAGCAACGCAAGCTGTCAATCCTGGCAGTCGAAACAGGTATCTGGAGCCGCTTGCCAGTCTCTTTAATTTCTTGGCGGGCAAAGCGAAGAATCCAAAGTGCATAAACAAGCAATGAAATAATATGAAAAGAGCACCGAATAGGATAGCTGTTCGTCGGCACAACCACGTGTGCTGCCAATTTGGCTCGCTTTAGCAGAGCGGTCCGCAGCTGTGCGTCATTAGAAAACGTGAGAATAAGAGGTGCGCGTGCCTATTTGAACGACGGGTCACATGCAGACCGAACCAAAACAGTTGAACATACTGTACAAAGATCTTAGAACAGTCAAGATGTATCACTTCAGCAAAGACCTCTGGCACACATTACTACTTTCCTATTAGTCAGGACGACCGTTTATCGACAAATATCTGAGGTTTGGGTCCACACGTATAACAATCAAAATCAGCAGAGTAAAGTAGTTGTGAATTCCAAAAACTGCTGTAACGTATTTTCAAGAAAGAAACGTGACAGAAAACGTCTGTATACGTTTAATTTACTTCAACTTTATTTATCCAACTTTCCTTAAGGCGAGGAGCAAAGACATCAAATGTGTTGTGTTGTCTCTCTCTCTCTCTCTACTTAGTCCAGTGAAGTTTTGCGTTCAAGGCCAACTCCAGCTGGAAACATTCATTTAAATGCCAAGCGGACAATATGTACGGCCTTTCTGGAACAAAATGTGTTCTTTTGACAGAAACTGTGCTTCAGGATGACAGTTGCAAAGAACTATGCCCCCCACACCGCTCAGAGCCCACATGTTTTATTTATACAAAAAGTCAATATCCCACAGGGTCACTGAGTTCCTAAAGAGGTAAGTTTCTAACGCTTGTGACCTTGTATGACTTTATGGACTGCATGCTGACACAGATGTATAGGCTGGACTTTCACATGCTTCTTATCACCGTCTATCCAACGGTACATTAAGATCTGTACGGAGAGCTTTATGGCAAATCCAGTAAAGAAGCTAATAGCTACATTGTCATTTGAAGGTGTTTTTGTGTCTCTCTTTGGATACGGAGGGCTACCTCGGCAATTGTAAAGGAAATTCTTTTGGGAATGACACATATACAAAAAAAAAACTCTACACTTCAGACATCAAACCATTCCTACACATTCTTTCATTCCTAATTACATAATGTTTAGAATAAATAACACCACTATATATATATATATATATATATATATATATATATATATAAATATATATATATAAATAAATATATATATATAAATTAATATATAAATATATATATATAAATAAATATATAAATATATAGATATAAATAAATATATATATATAAATAAATATATATATAAATAAATAAATATATATAAATAAACAAATATATATAAATAAATAAATATATATAAATAAATAAATATATATATATATACATATACATATATATATATATATATATATATATATATGCTTGTCAACGGGTAACTTGTTCCGCCTCACAGTAGCTCTGGCTGTTTATTACAGAGCAGTTCATAAAGGCCGCGCTGACAGGGGAAACGGCATTGGAACGGCAGCGGCTGCATATAAAACAAGCGCACATCTTCTCTCACTTCCACTCAGAAAACACAGACAGGAAAAAAAAGAAAACGGCAAGCTAAACGCTTGGTAGGCAAATGTACAGTGGCAGACTTGAATTCGGTGTACAGTTCACAAATTCAGTGCATATGCGCACCTATGCACCACTTATGAGCATGTGTGTCGAGAGAGTCGCGGATGAGCTGGCGCTTATTCCAGCTGACTATTGGTGATTGGCGTACTTATACTTTACCAGTCACTTATCAATTGCAGGGCGCTTATCAAACAACCATTCACACTGAAACCGATACCGGTGGACAATTCAGTTGACGTAAATGCATGATTTTGCAATGTGGGAGAAAAGCCATGCAACCCCCCGTGTTTTATTCATCTTAAAAACACTTGAGAATGAGCTGTGAACTAACCTGGTCCTTTGAGAGGCAGGTTTCCTCACTGACACTCTTCATATTGCACAAACAAACAGCATATTCTGCAATGAAAAAAGAAAAAGAAGAAACAGTCTTAGAAAGGATACATTTGGTCAAAAGTGGTATAGAATAAAATACTTACACTTTTAAATCATCAAATAAGAAAATTAAACATGAACCGCGAAGCCTAGCACTCGCAAGGCACTCGCAAAGTCTTAAGTAAACTGTAAAAACAGAAAATGTGTCATTCTTTTCGTTCGAAAGTGGTGATTTTTGTTTGACTTGTTGCCAGCAACGAGTCTTCAGTGTTGCCAACTTTTTTTTCCGCCAACATTTTTGGCAGCAGTTGCCCATAAACTGAAGACAAACTGCAGGGTACACGCGAATGTGATTATTTGTCAATGTTCAAATCAAATTGGATTTGCATAGCACTTTCATGAAGTCCTCTTTTACATATTTAAACATGGATCAAATGTAAAACAATCAATAGAAATAGGACAATCGTGACAGCGACCAAGCGGAAAATGAAAATAAATAAATAAATAAATCAAGAGAAAAGACAAATAGAGGAAAATGTCAAATAAATACAGAGAAACAGTTTCTGCATCATGCTAGTTTTCTTGTTTCAATAATACTTTTAAACGAGAGGAGACTTCCACCATTTTCAAAGCCTTTTGTTCGTCAGAATACTTGATTGAAATAACATTGTCTAAATTTGCTGTGAAAAGCAGTAAAGAATGGCGTTCGGCCGAGGAATTGACAACAATGAATGTGATATTTTGACAGGCTGAGAACTGGCGGGCAACAAACAAAACTATGAAAGAAGAAAGAAGGCACAAAGAAGAAAATCTGGCATGACCAATGAATAATTAATTAAGCACTGTGTGCGAAACTGCATACAAAGAGAATTAAAAAAAAAAATTTAAAAAAAAAAGAAAACGCAAATGTCCGGTAGAGAAACAGACAGCAACCCCCCTCCCGCCCATCTTGAAACACTTTTGCGGCAGACTTTCTTTCACATCAGTGACGAGCGCATCGCATGATACAATACAATCCATTTAATTATCGGAAGTCATAAAGACGTACAGCCTTGTCATTAAACAGCATATGTGTTTGTGTTACGCGTAGTTCCTTGAATGTGTACCTTATTTAACTATCACATTTATGTTTGATTTACGTCAGTCTTTCCTAACCTTTATTGAGCCAAGGCGCATATTTCCAATCGGAAAATATCTCACGGCACACCACTTTGTAAAAACGATTTACAAAAAGTGGAAACGCAGGTTAATTATGTACCTTCTGTCGTTGAGTGGAAGAGCGTTTGATTGTTCGGCTTTGCTGCTGTTGGAGGTTGTCAGAGATCAACTAACCCCCCCCCCCCCAAAAGAAAATAATATTTTTTTTTTATTGAAAAAAATACTTTTCATCCAAATAACTGACGCTGCATAATTTCCTGCGGCATACCTGATGATCTCTCATTTATGTGGCACTCCAAATATATATACATACTTACATACGTTTTTTTTCCCCACTATGCATGAATTGCTCCAAAGCATCACTTGTTAAAATCAAGATTCATGCCTCATTGACAGGAGAGTGAAGTCAATGACTGAATTCAACGCATAAACGTATGTTACAAATAGTGAGGACTCAAAGTTCTAATCTAATTTCCAGGCTAATGATTAATGAGTTCTTTGTTATCCGTGTACAACTATGTCAATTCTCAGTGAACATACAGGGCAAAAACACTCGGCAAATATCATCTGATGAAATTAGAAGATTGGAGAAGGGCTATAATTGGCCGATTTAATTGGCAGGCCGATTAATCGGTCAGGCCATAATCAGGAATACATTTAATGAGCCCATTCACTGCCATTGACGCGTATAGAAGTCAAAAGGTACATTTCATTTTACTGGCAGTCAATGAATTAATAAGCGGAAATTTGAAGAATATTTTTACTTCGCAAGTTGATTCACAGTGTGTTGGCTGCCAGATAATCAAATATCCAATGGCAACACTGAACACAAAAATGAAGTGCTGGTAACATCATTACTGCTAGCAAGATTATTGGACACAAATCCAAATCCTCTCATTTGAGCCTCTCAAATGTAAATATTTCGTGATTTCCCGAGTCTTTCATGAAAGCAGACAAATAGCCTTCATGGATTGATAGTTTGGATTTCGGGAAATGTTTTGATTAAATATTGGCCCGTTTCCTGACATTTTTTGACTAACATTAAATCAGTCAATCCAACATTTAAAGCGTTCCATTGCTCAACCTGAAATTTAAAAATCCGCTGACGTTTCCGAAGATGTGTTGCGTGAGACGCCGCAATCGCAATGTCACCCATATAACGGTAATTCCGGGGAAACGAAAAGAACAGTGAGCGTCGTTGTTTTGCTCGATAATCTAAAATCCGATTGCATTAAAGGAGGAACTAGTGTAACAATCTGAATGCTCAGACTGCAGGTCAGGTAAAAATCACATGGCTCAGATTTCCTCAATAACTTTGACCTTGTAAGCTTAGCAAATCCTTCAGAGGAACTAAAAGAAAACTAAGAAATTACTAAACAAACATCAGGTTTACCCGCAGCTGACTTTCACTCACAGTTTTTATCGTATTGTTTCAACTCCATTCATCTAATGTAATGTAGTCTAGCCTGAAGATTTGAACTCTTATAAATAAGGGATGTTGCTTTGATTTAACTTTTCCTACACTTGCAAGTTTAAACACGGCATTCTGATCACTATTGCTTTTATAAATCAAACACCAAAATCCACCCAGCATTTTCGCCGCTAGCTGTCAGCTGAAAAATGACATCAAAGTGTCTAAGGAACAGGTGTCAAACTCAAGGCCCGGGGCCAGATCCGGCCCGCCACATCATTTTATGGGGCCCACAAAGGCAAATCATGCACAACTTTATGTTTCGTGCGAAAATACCAAAATTGCAAATTGTCTTCAATTTTAATAAAATATTACAAACAGCATTTTCTTGGATTCTGATTTTAAAAACGCGATATCCGTCATAATATGATGATTTATATGAGTTCAATGTTATAATGGCCCACCGAGGGAAACCAAAACTATGATGTGGCCGGCGCGAAAAATGTGTTTATCACCTCTGTTCTAGGGCTCAAGTAACGACCAATCACGGCTCACCTGTTATCTGGGTATGGTCATGTGACATTCGCAAGCTGAGCCCTAAGGCCACTGCAATGTCATTTTCAGTCAAGCGCAAGTAACAAAATAGCCGCCCCCTGAGGTGTATTAAAAAAATAAATAAAAAATTCCCAGTCACCTTGAACAAGACAACATCAAATTGGTGACGAATAATCTTTCACTCGAGATCGAGAACGTGTCAACGCAATGGTATTTGAAACGCAATTTTCCACTAAAATGTCTAGCCACTTTGATGACTATCAGCTTTTTTTTTTTTATGTGCTCTTCACATAAGCATAAGAATACCGTTGGTAATGGGAATTTAAATGAAACTTGTTCGGCTGTGGTTGCACGCTTTCTGTTCCACAAAGTCAATAATTAAAGCCGTTTCAAAATGTCTTCCCGAGGAACTTCATGTTTGAATTCATGGTTGCTGTGCAATGATGCCATCCCAGGTCTGAAGAAAAAAAAAAGAAAAACTCCACCAGTATGCTGTAGCCTGAGTACGATGGTAATTAAACAAGTGAAACGCATTACAACTGTCCGTAAATCACTCCAAGAGATCTCTGAAAGTCACAAGTTAAAATTCTTCCCGCAGTACTTTAATTGGTCTATAAAACATATACTGGAGTGGCGGGAATAAGTTCCGGTCTACCGAACTCCAGAAATCTTGGGTCAGCAGAAAATCATTTCCGCGTTTAATTAACACTGACAATTTGATTTTTTTTTTCTTACACCGTTATCTAATTATACAAAAATATTCAGCACTTTCTTGGTTAACGATGTTCATCAGGTCTGGGGGTACCTGAAGGAACCCCAGGGGGTACGCAGGATTTTCGATAAAACAAACAAATATGCAATTAATTAAATGTCTCAGGGAAAAAAAGGTCATAAAACGAATTTTATTTTCAGTTGCTTTTACGATTTCATTATTAAAAAAAAACAAAAAAAAAAACGATTCTCCCGCAAACGAGAACGGTTCGACCCGACTTGTCACGCGCCACCTCCCGTTACCTGTCAATCACTTGAAGACGCAAAAAATGTATTTGTGGTTGAAGAGGAAATCTTCCAAGCAAAACAGGAGAACTTACGCTATTCACAGACACGGATACCGATTAAGTTTCTCACAATGAGCGTGTCAGTGAATTGTTAGATGTGAGTAAATCATATTTTGATTTTAACCTCCATAATGTTTCTTTAGCACTCTTAAAACTGTCGAGCATTTTGAATGGATTGCGTTGGTGTTCCACCCTAAGTTCACATTTGTCGACGGGATTTTATTGGTCTATTTTCGTACCATGTGATATGAGGAATGGCATGTTCTCATTCAAACAGTTATTCTTTCTCCGTCCTTGATGTGTCCTCTCAAATACATTTCCCTTCCGATATAATTCAGTTAAACAATATCAATATTGTGCTTCTTTCTTTTATTCCATTGCACCAATTTGTGTCTCGGATGCATTTGTTCATTTGTCTAACCTAATCTCCCGCATGCTGCTGATCAAATAATAGCAGACCTCAAGGAAATGCTTCCGACCAAAGTGTTTTGATTGATGCAAATGATCGTGGCTGTGTTGTAGTGAATCAATCTTTTTTTTTTTTTTTTTGTTCCTAGACTTCTGAAGATCTTTTTAACAAAAGCTCTCATCACATTTTATTGTCACCGTTGCACAATTTGGAATTCAACCAACATTTGGGCTGAAAACAACTCTAAATGATTAATAATCTAGATTTTAAACACCTTTGTGCATGACAAAATGGGGCAATTAAAAAAATATATATTTATCGCCAGCAGTCTGTATTCATTTCCTGCACTGCTTCCTGTAAAATTCACTTGTATCCTTATTGTGTTGTCATGTTAGTCTAAATGTGGCTAAGTTAACAAGTCATGAGTGAAGTGAAGCTATGACTTGTTAAGTCTGCAGTTCAGCAGGCGTCAAAAGATCATCTGTTTTACTTTTCACTTGACATTTTGTTTTTAATTAATTAATTTGCTATGGGAACAATTTTTGAAAACCCGAACAAATCAGAGGTACAACTATGTTCTGGCGTGTTTGACACTCTCAAGTATTTACTAAAAAATGAAACTATACAGAGAACCACCGTTGTTCACGGTGAATACGTTCCAGTCTGGAAATCTGCGATAAAGAGATCATGTGACCCCACATAGTTTAAACACTTCTTGTTAAAACTATTTTAAAAAATACTGTCAACAAATTTGAAGACAGAAAAAGCAAACCACAAGCACAAAATGTATCAAAAATATTGCATGCATTGGAAAAAGTATTCGATTTCCTACAGCCCATACTTCATTTTTACGTAATTAAGTCATAGTTTGGATATTTCGCTCTTCATCTGTTTAACGTTAAATTCGACTACAAAGCCGGACTCAATGACTGTGTCTGTTTGCCATTTGCATTTGGCAGAACGAAATTTAATGTAGTTCGAAGTGAAACCGCAGTAGCCGCAGCCAGACAGGATAGCGCTGAGCTGATTATTGCCCTCACGTAAAGTACCTTTCTCGTGACTGTGAGTGTCTGCGTCGATTGTCAGTCATTCCAAGTCATGACGATCCGCAAAGGTTGAATAAAGACCCTCGGAATTTTCTTGGTTGCTGAAGACGTTTCACCTCGAAAAGGTTTCTTCTTCACTTGTCAATTTTCGGTGCGGAGTCGGCCTATTATATTTAAAGTCAAGTGGGCTCGACTAAATCCTTGGGGATTACTCATTAATGTAACGTAATGTATCATCAACACTTGGTGCATGATTTATGAAAATTGTATATAGGATTATAACGGCGGATACACATTTAAGACCACCCTCCGGTCTGCGTTTCAATTACACAACAGATTGGTAAAAAGCGTATTTTGCTAACCTGGCAAACTGGCTCCACCCCCCACCTTTGTGACGTAAGCAAGCGGTGGATCATCGCGGGACTCTTATGTAACTGATTTCTCTCAGACAGAGGCGGGCGGGGTGGAGGAGACTGGTTTTCCTTTCCTGTCTCCACCCCCTTCCCTCCACAACCCCCTTCCACAAACACGCCCTAGCGCTATACATTGAGCATTAACCTCAGAAAACCAGAACGGAGCCTTCCAGCAATTAAGCTGGATGGGAACATTGCGATAGCGGGGGCGCAAGGGGGGGGGGGGGTTGCAATGGACGTCAAAGGAGGTCATGTCTGGCTGTTGGCATGCAAAGCGGAGATTATAGCTTTAGATGTAAACATATAACTGTACTGCGGATATTTTCAAACAGCTTTGGCGTGTTATGATTAATTCAAGCGTTGTTCCGTCTTACAGTGGATTAATAATGAATAAAAGAAGAAAATTAATAATGGTGAAATCCTGTTTAATGGATATTTGCATTGTTTTTTTTTTTATTGTGTCCTTGCATGTACAGTTGCATCAATTCCGAGCAATTCCTGTTTATTCCAGCAAGTTACACGCCAGATAATTTAGAAAAAAATCCCAACCAGCTTTTAAATTACATGAATAGAAAAGTAAGCAGATGGCAAGGGCTGTTATTATTTATAGTTTACCATGCCATAAATCATGTTATATAGTAAGCTGACCTCTGTACTATGTATGGGGAGACATTTTTCTGATTCAAATGTATTCATGTGACACCCCAAAGCTGCATATATTTGAATAATTATCCACAAAGTGCAAATTATGGCCGAGATTTATCTTTGAGACAGTTCCTGTCATTGTACATCGTGGCTCAACCATGCAATTTCTTTTCAGCCTGCAGATCACGACTGCGCTGCAGTGTGGTCACCGAGAAGCATTAAACTACAGCAATGGACCTTAAACGCGTCTGCCATCAACTCACAATAATCTACGAAAAATGTGGCCAAGCTACTTCACATCACTCATGTAACTGTTGGCAATCTCCTGCCAAACTCGACCTTGTTCCCACTTTACTGGTCTCTCCCCAGTGGCTGGGTCATGTCCTGTACTTGTAAATGCTGTTGAGAAAGACACTTGCAACTCATTGTCTCAACTAATGAATTGTTTTCCCCAAAATATTAGAGGCCCAGTCCAACTGCTTCAGCATCTTGCTTCGTCTGTTTTTCAGCGAGGTCTCCGTGAAGTGAATCATGTGTCTTGACACCTTCCTTCGTGCACCGGGTGATATTAGTGAAGTGAGTGAGAGCGAGGACCCATCACTTACGGCCAGAATCACTATTTCTCATCCTTCCTCTGCTCAGTCCACCTCATGAGGTGGCTGCCTTCATTAATGCCTACTCAATATCAATGTCACACACTGTGCCAGACCAATCACGGCTCGATTCACAATGTGGTTCACAAGGGCAGTGACACCTTATAAGGGCTTCTCGTGAGACAAAATAAAAACACCTTGAAAGAAAAAAAAATCCAGAAACTGTTAACAAATTGTCCATTCAAGTAGAATTGCTGTTGCAGGATCACATGACATTGCACTAAATCAAATTTTTAATAACAGCAACATGCTCATGCATTTTTTAAAGCAAAACACAATATCAACTCTTCTTCGAAACAACACTGGGTCTTTTGTATCCATACTTGTCTCTGGTAGTTGAAAGCCTTTAAAGAGGTAAGCCCATTTTTAATAACCACTCTCAGTATTTATCAGAGTGGTGGTGCAAGAGCCAAGCAGGCATGACGTTGTCAGTTGTGTACAGTACAGTGTGTACTGTACTGTGGTTCTGCATAACGAAGTGGACAGCATTAAATTACAGTATATCAAGTGTTGTTCTCATGCAACACTTTTGGGACAGTTTTATGACCAAGCACCACATTTACACACAAATGGCAATATATATACATAATGTTGCATAACGCAAGAGCACCTTACAAACATATAGGCTGCTTTTCTGACACTGACAACAATTCATCTCCAAATAAATGTTGACTTGTTGTTGCTGTTGGACTGCATTACATTGCACCGACGTACTCGGTGGGATACACGATTGTCCCATCTTCCTTAAAGGCAACACGTTCAGCCATTTTTAAGGGCAAAACACTATTTTCACATATATTTTCCTCTATTAAGAAAAACACTGTGCTCTTTGTATGCATATACGGTCTTAGGGCGTTTCAGCAGTCGAGGAAGCGCAAAGTAGGAGACAGACTGAGCTCATGTATACATTCACGTTTAGGTCATGTTACCATACAGGGCACAGGCAGGCCGACCCGGTTGACGTGAGGACAGCGCTCACCTTGCACCGTGGCCCCATGAACACAACAGTCGTCACTGAATGTTCTCGAGAAGGTGGACCTCATAAGACAAACACTCAGCAGGCTGCACTCTAAGCCGAACCGTCAACAATTCCGCGACGCCAACGGGGTAAAGCCGGCGGAAAACACCGACAAAAATACGTGGTGAATGCAAGTGGAGGTGCATTTACCGTCTCGAAAAGGCGTCCGAGCCTCTCCCTGTTGGCCCACTTCCCTCCGCTGACTGGCGGCGTGTGTGCCCGCAACTGTCAAAGCCACTGCAACGATCTGTGTCTGCGCGTTGCGTCCTCCCCCATGCCTGTGCAGTGAGTGCGGCCGAATGCTGGTCAGGACAGAGCGCGGTTGCCTCGGCTGTGGATGATTCGTCACGAGGCTCAGAGCTGCCCTCTAGCGGTGGAGCAAGGAGTTACTGCAGGCGACAGTTGCATAAATCTTTGGGAATGCCGGTGGAATTAAAGGGACATGATCCTATATTTTTCCGAGCAACCATAATTACAAAACTAGGCCAGGGGGCGGAAAACGTTTGTGATTCAGATTTTCTGAAACGCACAAATGGTCCGGAAAAAAACATGCATGTATGAATTGTGTATGTGCAGTGGTGGGGAATTGCAAAGGTTATAAACCTAATAAAGGAGGAGTTTGTAAAAAAAAAAAAAAATATATATATATATATATGAAACCATCGTGGAATATCCACTCCAAGTTAGCAACAAAAGTTAAAAAGAAGGAATTGGACAGAGCCAACATGTAATCAACACAATTTCTGATCTGCCGATTATTTTTTATTTGATTGGACACAAATTCAAACATCTTTTTTTTGCTACAGCAATTCTCTATACAGGACATGTCATTTCAACCACTTCCTCTTTCTTGTCAGAATGCACATAAATGATTGTAGATTTTTTTTGTCTGTTTATGTGTTCTCCTTGTGCTTGAATGATGGGTCATTGAAGGACTTCACCCAGAACCTGGCTTATTTCAACTTGGACAGATGTCGTCAACAAAACAAGTAATACACAGCATTTTTTTTTCTCTTGTGCATCTATGCTTTTTATTGCAATAATACATCTGGAAATAGAATATATGTATATATTTACACACGCACATAATCAAACACACGCACACACATGAACATACATATTGTCAGTGGTTAGAACAAAACAAAAATGTCGGACATTCAGGAGTAAGCACGATTCATGACGGAGGGAAAGACAATAAAGTAAACACTAATCAGTTGAAGTGGTCAATTTTTCATCACACAACCAACAATGGTCACTGCAATAACTGACAAAAGTAAGAATTGTTTTAACTTAGTACAGGTGGCACAGGATTGTTTTTCAGGGATGAAAAAAAAACAAAAAATAACCCTAATTTGTCCACTTTGAAGAGAAATTAACCTAGTCTCACAGAGTGATTGCCTCGAAGGTTCGTACAAGAAAATATTAAGAGCATATAGTCAGTTTTATTCCAGATACGATTTAGCCACCGTGTGTACGTATACACGTTCATATTGCATACACATGCAGCGTTTAGGTTCCAACACATGCACACGAGTAGACACAAGCTCAAGCTTCCATGAAGAACCATTAAGTACAATTTTTGTTTTGTTGTCATATTTTTTCTTCAGTTGTTGCTTCATATCCATCTTAAAAGTGCAGATTCATTTTATTTTGTATTGAACACTGACAATGCCAAAGCTACACTAGCTTTACTAAACTGTACTGAACTGCACACAACAGACAATCAACAATCCAACATTCAATTCCACTAGAACTAACCTGATCAAGTCATAAAACCCGGAACGATAAAGGATAACAAATCATACTGTTTTCATCTGTCTAAGATACATCATTTGGAAAGAACCCGGACCATTTAAATGATTCTCAATATACTGTCTGTGTTTATATATACTGTGTACTTTGCGCTTAAGTTGGCTTTACGCTGACCTTAAGCCGTGGACAAGTTACAGAGAATTAAAGGCTTTAACATTTGAACATGGAACAAAGTACATTTTTCTAGATGGTCACTACAATCCTCTGAAAGTTCACCAAACAAATAATCTGCACTGTATTTATGTCCATTTTAGTTGCATTCTCTTTGTTCTGACTCTTTACTGCCTCTTTGTATATACAGTATACGGACTATAATTTAGCAAGACAATAACAAATACGACATATACGACACAAGAAGCTAAAAACATATAAAGCATTTTTTTTTTAGCACGATGCACAAAACAGCAATTATTATTTTTTTTTTTTTTTACAATCATCTATTGCAATATTTTTACAGATAACGATTTAATAACAGTACCACTTCCCGCAGATTGCGATGATAGGACGACAAATATACTTTGGTGATGTTGCTGACACATGGGCAGTGAGAGTGATATTGCCTATAGAAACATGCTGAGATAAGGGTGGGGGGGGCGACGGGGGGGGGGTTGTTTTGTGTCTTTTACCAGATGTGTATTTAGAAAGATGGACAGAGGAATGAATTGGTGGACAGACACGATGACCTCTTCCTCCTCTTCCTCATTGCATCCTTGGTGTTGATGATGAAATTTGTCGTTGCATTTCCGAAGCCCGCTCTATTCATAAAAGCTGCGATCGCTGTAAAATCGAAAAAAAGTAGACATGGGCAATTCTGGATGAAGACAAGAATGGCTGGTTGCAGTTTAGGTTTGACTTCATTTTAATGGCAAGGCCACACCACATCCCCAAATAGCATTGAGTCCAATTACATTTTATAAAATAAATAAATCAAAATCTCAATTTTCAGATGTGCAAAATCTTCGTGAAGTTAGTGTTCTCTCTGTCTTATCTGTGTGTACACTGTGTCCTCTTCCGTTATATAATAATAGTTAAACGGCTGACTCACCTAAATGGTCAGTCCATGTGATTATAGGTCTGAACAGTATATTTATAGAAGCCCTGTGACTGACTGGTGATCATAGCCTGTAAAAGCGTGAATTTACCAAAGGTTGGCGGTTAAGGCCTTCTCTGCTGGCCTAACATAATCCAGAAATCATGATCATATTCTTTACATTGATGTCATATTATATCCTAGTGTTGAATTTTTAGGGGAGAAGTTTTTATCCAATCAGAATTCAGCTAGCTCG
This sequence comes from Idiotropiscis lumnitzeri, assembly GCF_059441095.1. NCBI lineage: Eukaryota > Metazoa > Chordata > Actinopteri > Syngnathiformes > Syngnathidae > Idiotropiscis > Idiotropiscis lumnitzeri. Next base: position 8,626,661 of record NC_142405.1, on the reverse strand, counting down.
TGTTGCCAGGCAGATTTAATATTACAAGTAGCACGCAGTAATCGCCTGAGGCCTTCAGATACAATCGTGCGGGTGTTTGTTCTGTGTGAGTAAATGGGCTTTCAGAGTTGATAGGCAGTTGCGATAGCCAATCAGAGCACAAGTTGGTTACAGTGAGCCTTCTCGCAGGTCTCTCGTTGAAGGTGATAAACGCTTCTTGTGATTGGAAACTCACTTGTGAGGGAGCAGCACTCTGCGGAATCAGCACACCAGAAAGTCGTAACTGGCGACCGTTTGAAAATCTCAAATATATTCTTGCATTTTTTAACCAAAATGGCAGAAGGGGGGAAAAGTGTGGATTTAATTGCAGATACACTTGCAAGGCCATTTTCAAGGCGGACCTTTCAAGAGAAGCTAGGTCGACCAACAGTCACTCTGCATAAGTGTCTTTCTGTATATTATTTCTCCAGCCGTGGTGTCATAAATGATGGTATTATGAGGGGGATTTATTCAAGTCGGACTAAGTAGGACTTCACTGAAGGCCTACGTATGAAATGCATGACGCGCCACTGGAATTTACCACTTGCCCCCGAGAATTGGAATAACATTTAAAATCAAATAAAATAATGGGAAAAAACAACGGGAGCGCAGCAGAGCGGTGGGAGAATTTCAAGCATGACATAAAAGAACATGAGGCAAAAAGTCTATTTTAAAGCAAGACCATCTGATTTGTCGAAAACAACATTCTTTTCCGATTAAATTCAGCAATTTTAGCCTTTAATGCGTGTGAAGCCCTAAGCATGTACGGAAATTAGCAAGGAAACAAAGTTTTGTGGTTTTGCAACTGTTAAATGCATGATTACTTTCTACAATCAGGATTTGTCTTCCTTTATACCAACTGTTGCTTAATTACATAGTCTTGCTTTAAGATATGAAAAAGGTCAGGTGTGAAATACATGAGTGAAAAAATACACAAATTGACTCTGGAGTGCAACACACGAGCAATTTAAAGACCACAATCAGCGCTGGAGAAGAATGAAGAGCTATGGGTACTATTCTAATGGCCTAATTGTATTATTCTATTCTAATGTTTTTCTGAGGATTTTTTTTCAATTTATTGTTGACCTTACCAATGCACAGTGGGAAGCACTGACTGGCAGCTTAAATTCGGATTTGATTGCCATCATTCAACCTGATGCAAAATAAAATGATTGGTGAAGAAAGGTAATGCACTTGTAGTGACACCCACACAAAAAAAAATGGAAAAAGGGGTAGAAGATGATTGTCGATGTTGCTGATGTTATATGCGGGTGTTTTTGTATTTTTTTAAAGCATACTCACGCCCCCTCATCTCGCAGCAGAGACAGGAATTTGGTCACTCTGTAATCTTGGTCCATCTAAGAGACAATAAAGTGAGATGCTGAGAGTTGAAACAAACAATGGTCCAAACATCAAATGTGTTATCAGTGTTTGGTTTAGTTGGCTTGAGAGTTGAAATTAAATTGTGGCAAGAGACTCTCCCTTTTCATCTGTTGTTTACATTTAAAAAAATTTTTTTTTTACAGCATATTTGAAGTTTTGTTTGTGTCGTCTTTCTAAAGTTCATTTTTTTTCGCAATATTCTTTATTTGATTATTTTTATCTCTTGTTTCAGTTTTCATTTGTCATGTTCAAATGAGGAAATCAATAAATCAATAACGTTATAACTCAACTTCTTGCACTGAATGTGAGGACAAAGGAGAGCGAGCAAAAAACTACAACCATTCAAAGGTAAATATAATTAAATTTAACACTCGTTGAAATCCTTGTAAATGCTAATTGTTTTAAAACCCTGATAATTGTTTCATTTTATTTAATTTTAATTCATCCATATTTATTTAGTACATTACAAAATGTCTGCATTTTTCCTACTTATATTTCTAACTAATACTATTTATAACACTGTTATTACATATGATTGACGAACACATGCAGAAATTGCCAGCGTATCATAATTTATGGAGTCCATCCATACAAATATGAAAGACTAATGAGTTCACCAGTCATAAAAATTCCGTCACTCACATTTCAGTATTGCATATACCTGCAGTGACATCTCGATAAGCACGAGCAGTTTCTTAATGCCGATCCACACTCGCTTCCCTTTAAGCTGCTGTGCGATGCTGGCCCTCTCTTTGTCTGTGAAGCTCCCCAACAGCTGCACAAAAAAAAAAAAGGAACAGTCAGTGATGCCTGCAAGAACCTTCAAAACGGAATGCTTTGAATGTGACAGCACAGGAAGCAAATTGGCGTTTCATTCACTAGATAATTGGCAACCAAGGTTATTTTATTTGCGTATCGCTCAATGCCATGCGTGCGCATGACTATATAGCTCTCGGCGAGCACGTGTGCATAATCCATTCAAGTGTTCGCGTGACTTCTTTGTTTTTTTATACCTCTAAAGCATCAACAAGCTGCTCCCCGGTAGAGATGTTGGGGATGTGGATGGTGGTGCTGAAGGCGTCCAACATCTCCATCTCCTGCAGGACGTCCTTCCTGCTGGTGGTGCCAATGATGAGCAATTTCCGACCCTGAGGGAGAAATCAATTACGGCACTGCTTTGACACACAAGTGTATATATGCCTTTTGTTCATGTCAGAGATTTCTGCAGGGATGGGTGAAGATGAATCTTTTATTGGAGTGGCACATCCGTCTGTCTAGCTAGCTAGCTTGGCTTTGACAGAATAAGAGCAGGAATCATTTTGGACACGTTAGACCTTCGATTCCACGGTCTTAACCGGTTTCACCTGGAAAGTGTGCCAGAGTGTAGAGAAGAAGCAGTAATAGCAAGAAGAAACGTCACAACATTATAACAGTTTATCTCAGTGCTTCTCAATTATTTTCTGTAACGCCCCCTCCTAGAGCACCACTGCCAACTACTGGAGTGGATGTGCAATTACGCTTTACTTAAGTACGGCAGAAAAAAAAAGCATGTTCTCCAGGTTGACACGCGCCCCCCCCCCTCCCCAGCATCACACCATGCCCCCACAGGGAGGCCGGCCCCACAATTTGAGAAGCACTGGCTCGAGTTCAAAGTCACATATCTAATTAAGTCTAAGCCTATTTTCAATTGAATACTACATTCAGCATAATTGAGCTTCATTAACTTTGAAAAGGTCAAATCACAACTACAGCTCATGTATTTGATCTTGCTAGATTGTGCAATTGGACACAATATTGTAAATAGATAAATGAACTCTGACCTTCGGAGGGGCTTTCTTCAAGAGCACCAACAAGGCTTGAAGAACCAGATTGGAGAAACGCGGCCCGATTGGGACATAGTCGAGCAGACGTTCAATGTCGTCAACCACCACGCAGCTGAGCTGGGATTTGTAAGCATCATCGAAGACCTAAAATACAGGGAAAAGGTTTTGGGAATATTGGTTGTATTTACATTTTTGACTCTCTGATCAATAGTAGTTTGTCGGTTCACTCTTTCTTTGCAAACGTGTTCTCATCTTGGAGCACAGTGTAGTTAACAATACACAGAAAATCCTGGTTCAGTACATTTGTACATTTGTTTTCGAGTCAGTAAAGTAACAAAATGCAAAGCAACCTGATTATTTATATTGGGTAAGCAGGAAAAGATTCTGATTCAATATTTTGTTTTTGCAAGAAAAACCTTGCAAGGACTGCAATAACGCAGAAAAGTGCACCAATACCATTTTAAACAATTTTGTGCGATAAAAGCACTCACGATATTATTATTGTTTTACCTCTATCTGAAAAGCTCGGGAAAAATGCTGTTTAAAGGCCACTGCAAGTTGTCTTTTTTTGCACTCTTTTTCTGTGCTACAGAAAAATCCATGCTCATGTGACAGTTTGACAAATTATTTAATAGATTTGATGTTTTGCCAGTTACACTCCCTGCCGATAACCTAGTACAGTAGGTTCTGTTTGAGAGCCTTTATAACTGATAATCGTCCCTTCATTATTTTCCGCCTTATAACCAGCATTTAACAGATTAATTTTACGCCTTTAAGTATTTGTTTACTGCTTCAGAATCACTCTCATGTGTTTGGGTCCTTTCTCTCAAGTTACCAAACCGTTTTTTTTTTCAATTACAAATGGTTAAACAGTGCGGCACTAACCTTTTTGATAGCCTGGCACTTGGAGATCTCTGAGTGTCCAATCATCTTGTCTGGAGAACAGATTTTAATGAAGGGGAACTGTGAGTCCTCCGCAATCTTGGCTGCCAACGCCGTTTTCCCACTGTGAGGTGGACCTGGAGGTGCATTTGACAAGTGATATATCTGACAAGTGAAATGATGCTTCTAGCCATTGATTACCATCTTACTTGCTTCTTTTACTTAATGAGGTAGCACAGAGTAAATTTCGTTTCTTACTTAAAGGGGAAGTCCACCGGAAAACCTTTGTTATAAGAATATGTTCGACTGAAGTGACAAAATGGCCGCCCATGTGATGGCTAAAAACGGGTGGATTTTGATCCTTCACTCACATTCCACAAACGCAAAATTTATCAGAATGTCATGTTTAGACTAGTGAACGTGCATGCAACATTTTATTGAAAATAATTATTGGGGTTGACGTCCCCTTTAACTCATTCAATACCATTGACGGATTAATACGTCAAAATCCATTTTTTTTTTACTGGGCTGGTTGTGAATGAGTTAAAGTGCAACATCCCTCTAATTGAGAGATCAGATGAGACGACTGAAGTTGCTCATCCTTGCAATATTTTGACTCTCCACAAATGCTTACCCTCCAGCAGCACAGCCACCAGTGGTGTGCGATCACTGTTCTTGGTCTGCTGTACCAGCAGCTCTCCATCATCAAGGACATGTGTAACTGGGTCACCCCATTTGATGATGCCATTCATGATGTAGCTGGAGTAATCCTCCTGGTTTGTACCAAATGCCTGGGAAACAACAAGAGGAATTATTCGGCAATAATGAAATCGTAATCTGCATCGGAGGTCATCGTTTGAAAAAGAGACGATACTCACTGGTTTAATGTCATTGTTAAGGGAGCCCTTGAAGTCGTCTCTGGTGACCTGGAGCTTCTCTGCCCTCTCCATGTCGACCTCAACTGTCGATGTAGCCTGAAGAAAAAAAAGATGAATTTCACTTCTATTCCACCACAAATTAAGACTCCGATATTAATCATGTTGTAAACGCAAAAAAAAATTATAAATCATACTGCAGTAAATTGCCTTTCGAAATTTGCATTAAAATGTCATCAACTCAGCCATTCTTCTGGTTTTCAGCCTATTTACTCAACCTATTAAAACGTTTTTGTGTACAATTGGCTCACAAAGAAAAGATTCAATATGGTGAGAAAAATGCCAACCCATTTTGGGAAGATTTATCAATGATTTTTATTGATGAATTTATTTCAAGCCTTAAATATTGATTTTAGCATGATCTGTCCCTATAATATAATTTTAAAAATACGATGAGCAATTTCAAAAACATGAAAAGACATTTTGCATGTTTCCTACAAGCGCCATGACTGCCAAACTGACCTTGATATGTCGATTCATGGCAGTGGACTGGGCGGCCCTGACCAGCCCCTCCAACTCTGCACCACTGTAATTTTTAGTTTCAGACGCCAGCTCTGGTATGTTGACATCTTGAGCCAGCAGGTTGAAGCTTCGCATCTTGTTAGTGTGAATGGTGAGAATCTGAACGCGACCTTTCTCATCAGGAAGACCTGGTTGTACAAGAGAGGAACAAAAGTGACTGGTAAGCGGAAGCAAATTTAGAAATAAGAAAAAAAACACACACACTTAATACATATAATATAAAAGGCAATGTATTTCTTTTGATATAGCTCGTATACTTACCAATTTCCATCTTGACCTCAAATCTGCCAGGCCTCATGAGGGCATCATCAATCAGGTCAGGCCTGTTGGTCATCCCTGGTGAAAACAGAAATAGTGATGATGGAGAGGAAGAAAGGAAGCAAATGAAGCATATGATCAATTAACTCAATTACTGCCATTGACGGCTAAAGACGTAAAAAATCTTTTTTTTTTTTTTTTTTACTTGGCTGGTCGTGAATGAGTGAAACCAAAAGCGACATGAGACATAAGGAAATATTATTTACCAATGACCAGGATGTTGTTAAGTTGCTCGACACCGTCGATCTTGGAGAGCAGCTGGTTGACCACAGTATCGTGCACACCTGTGCTGCTAGCACCCGTGCCTCTCTGCTTGCAAATGGCATCCAGCTCATCAAAAATGATGATATGAAGTCCGCTGTTGGCTCCCAGCTAAAAAAAATAGCGCAGACGAAAAGGCCAGCCAAAACTTTAACGTTTCATTTCTAAAACGTAAATGATAACAGCCAGTCGCGTACCCTCTTTTGCTCGTCCTCGGCGTCAGCGAACAACTTGCGGATGTTGGCCTCAGACTCTCCCACGTATTTGTTGAGGATTTCTGGGCCATTGACGATTTTTGGCTCACGAGCGTTAAGCATTTTACCAATCTGCCTGGCCATTAGCGTTTTACCACAGCCTGGCGGTCCAAACAGCAAGATACCCTTCACGTGCTTACAGCCTGAACACAGAAAAATTAAGGAACCACAGAATTTTTGATGAGAAATATAGAGAAGGCAAATAGAAAAAACATTTCGACCTCATGAATGATATTACCACAAAAGCAATATTTTACAAATGAAAAAACAATAACACCGGCAGCAAAATGAAGAGAATTTCTCACCCATCTGCTCCACAATGTCTGGAGGGAACACTCGAGAAGCAAAAGCTCTCCGGAAAATGTCAGAGAATTCCTTATCCAGACCTCCAATGCCCATTTTCTCAAAGTTCCAGTCTGGGTTGATGATTGTCTGACGTGCCTCCTTGGTCTTCGCCTTACCTATAAAGTAATGCAGAGTAAGTACTGGTACAATCAAATCAATAAAAACACTCAAAAACACACATATGGTGTTTACATTTCCACAAATGTATTTTCTCAATAATTCTAACAATTATTATTATTGAGGATAAATTAGTTAACTGAAATGCAGTACGACAGATTTAAATCTATGAAATACTGCCATCTAGTGGAGATAATTGGTACCTAGGTAGACACTCCTCAAGTCTTTTATAAATGAGAATTAATTCATTTCGATTAATGGCTAAAATGTTGTTTCAACTGTTGTTCTTCATTTCCAATAAAGAACATACCAACGAGTGTCAAGGATGAACTTTCTGCCTTCTCAAAAATCACCTGACTGTTTCCCACCAGCAGCCCAACATCAATCTGTCAAAAGTAACAGATGAAAAATTAAAACATTTCCTGTAAAATATTTTAAACAGTCCTGATTTATTGAATTTCATTGTTTTGTTTTTTTTTTCATTTCAAACCTTTACTTAAATCTGAAAAAAAAAAGAAAAAGATCACGGAGAAGGACAAGCAAACAATAACGCTCGTACCTTCTGTGGTTTCTTTCCAGAGGCTGCTTCACCTTTGAGGATGCTGGCATCCATTGCCTCAATATCTTTGACAACCAGTCCAAAGAGTTTGTCGCAGAAGCTGAACACCAGCTGAGAGAAGAATGGGCACAGGAATTGTTTGCAAAATGAAAGTGAAGAACACGGAATGTATGAAACGATGCCTCCCGTATGCTTGTGCATCAAAACAAATCATAACAAATAAACCTGCTGTGTGACGGAAAATCCCTGGCTGTTAAACTTCTGGATGAATTCGGCAGCCATCTTGTCCGAGTCGTAAGGTGAGGAGTCTGTACTCTTCTTCTGCAGGAAGTCAATTTCGATAGTCATGGCACCGATGCACTGCTTGGACTTGTCAAAGTTGTAGTTGGACACTAAGGGGAAAAATGATGAGGAACTTTATTTTTCACGAGTTTAATCATTAACATGGGGAAACAGAAAGGACATATTTTTTTTTCCACACCACTGCAGGACAGATGACAAAATAATTAACTTAAATCTGTTCTTCAGTCTCGCTCTTCTAATCGTCCTGTATTTGTCTTTTTTATTTAATTGATTTTTTTAACATTGGTTAGCTTTCTAGCGATGGAAATCCTCTCTCAGGCTCCGAAGCCACCCTCCTACAGCATGACAGTTTTGATTATGTGTGATTTTGTAATTTGCGAGACAGTCAAGTACACTGTGAGAACATTAACTAAACCATTTGGTGTGCAAAATGTAGAGCTTTTTGCTAAGTGATTTGACATTCCGAGTGTGATACCTTCCACTTCCTGGCCAATGGAGAGACCGGCCCATTTTCGCTGAAAGACACATTCAGGAAAGAGCAGTGAGGACATTTTTGCTTTTGCTAAGGGTAAAGAAGAATGACAAAAGATTACTCTGAATAATAACTTTCCTTATCTTAACCACTTGAAAATTGTAGCAAAACACAAATCAACAATGTACATATTTTTTTTTATGTTTAGATAGAATTATTGACTTGGACATTACACGCAAATTGTGCACTGGCTATTATTTTTAGTTTAACATGTTTATACTGAGCCAATAAATTCTTCTTCTCGAAAAAGTGTTGCCTGCGGCAAATTTGCAGCTCTGTTAAACAAAGGCCAATTTTCTCTTCCTATTCAAAATGCAATAAGTGTGAAAGTGTGAAATTTGTATTCCCCTGCAATTCTTAAATTAGTATGAAACAAGAACAAAGCAAACTAATCCGCATTCTGTCTTCAAGCACCATTCTCACAATAATCTGTTGAATAGGATTCTCTGTGTCAATTTGTGAGCATACCTGTGGCAGGCTGAAGGCAATCGAACCAGGTGCCACAGTGTGGTGGGTCTTGACTGTAAACACAAATTTGTGGTTGGGTGTGGTCTTCACAGTCACGTGTCTGAGGAGAGATTGTTATATTATTATTATTATTATATTATTATCTGCAAGTGGAAATCCTCTTGCAGTTCTTTATAAATGTACTTTGCACTTGTCAATCTCCTGCACTGAATTAAAAGGGAATAAGGGGATTTGATTGGTCGGGAATCAAATCAGCTGTGTTCTCTCCCACAACGGCGCAAACACATATTTTTGACTGTCCACATCTATCTAGGCCTTGCTGTAGCAAACATATTGCACCAATTCAACCATTATTCAGCAACGTCATATTCAAATGTACAATCAATATTTCCATGGGAAATTAAGGAAATAGAATAAATGATTTCCATTGTCAAAGTGAAAGTCATCATAAAACCTTAAATAGCTCTCCAGTCATCGATCCATTTCCCGAATCATTTATCCTCACAGTTGCAAAAGAAACATTATTACCCGTCTCTTAAAATAATAATCATAAGTACTACATCTAATCAGATTGCAAACCGCTAAAACATGTGCAGTGTTAGAAAGAGAGAGATGAGTGTGCTGATAATGACGACTCACTGTCCGGATTGCAGATCCTTCTCACTGACCACAGCACAGTTTGTCAGTGACAAATCGTCTGTCGGGCATCGTGCCGCTTGCATGGTCTGCAACGAGAGAGAGGAGGCAGAGGAGGATGGGCAGAAGAAGAGAAGGACAGTATTAGGTATAATGTATGCAGGTCATGACTTGAGGAGAACGTCTGCACCAAAGACAAGCTTTATTAGTCGGCAGTCGACTCATTAAAGAGTAAAAAAAAAAAAAGGTTAAGAATGCTGATTAATTACGATTAGGTTATCACATGAGTCAATGATAAACAGGCGAAAACTTTGCACAATTAGGTAAGGACACAAAATGGACGAAAAACTCCATGTAGGCAGCGTCAGCAACAACCAAACCAGAGTCAGCTGAAGATGACGTTACATCACCAAATTAGGGACTCTGATAACTCCAAGATGCAGTGCGACATTTTCAGCACAGTCAATGGCAGATGGCTTGAAAGATATTCAAAAAAAAAAGAATGATTGGATGTGTGATATGAGAGAGTCTCGTAAAAAGGCGCACTTAAGTTGACAAGTCTGTTTGTATCTCAAATGTCACTGAACAAAATAATCACAAATCTGCATTAACTATTTTATTTTATACCTAGCATAGGGCTGCATGATTATTAAAAATAAAAAAAAAAGAACCATAATCATGATTATTTTGGTAATAATAGGAATCACAATATCACAATCATTCAAATGATTATTATTTTTTGGTACAAAAATAATAAAAATAATAATAAATAAACAATGGATTTTGCTAATTCAAATTTTAAACTCAAGTATGCTGACTATAGTATTAGACATTTTAAAATCATTTGAACAGTGTTATATAATAATCACTTTTATATAATCATGCCAATTTTGTATTAGTTGAGAGTAATAATTGCAATTGAATTTCGATTAATTGCACGGCCCTTAGCAAACATTTTATTATTTTGTGCCAACAGACATCAGGTTCGATTCGAATGAAAAGCAGCATAGCATTTTTTCTTTTAATTAGTGCGATTGTGTTGACGTCGTTTTTAGAGCAGCATATTTTATTGCAGGAGGTTTCCATCCGTTTTCATCTTGTTAAATCAAATGAAAAGGCTTTTGCAGCACAACCGACTCAGTAGCAAGCTTCAGCTGATGGACAAATTCCAATGCACATTACTGCAGTCTAACCACATGACATGGTAACCATGGCAACTATATGAAGCAATCCAACAGTGCCTCAGACAATAATTCAGCGGCTGGCAGATCCTAAAAAAAAAAAAACGCAAATCTACCATATATTGCTTGATGCCATTTCTTTCAAGGAACCATTAAAAAAAAAGCATCGACTGATTGGTTCCACATCAGTGCTCCTGTATCCTATTTGATCTTCGTGCTACTTCAGAGGCCGCTTCATAACAAGTAGTTGTGAAGTTCCATGATCCAAGCGCCTCAAAGGCTTCGCCATATCGCAGTTGACTGTTCACGACAGCACGATGTAACTTTTTTCAAACACACCTAGTATTGAAAAAAATAAATTTTGATTTAATGCAGTTAAGTTAAAACTTCTGGATGGATTTACAGCACATGGCAGTTGTATTGAGAAGACAAAAAGGTCAGTGTTGACTCACTATGAAACTAAATGCTTTGGATATTGCTCCTTTATTCACAACACTTTTCAATAATGGCGCTATGCAGAATTCAATGCATATATTTTTGTTAAAATATTTAAAAAATATCTTTTAATACGTTTAAATGCATTCACTCCATTAACTAAAATAAACACAAAACAACAACCAACTGATTGTTGTCAGGCAGTTTGATAAAAGTATTGCAAAATGTTGCGGTTCTCAGCACATTTGACCATCAAGTAAACAAGCGCACTTTAGAAACAGGACCGGAAATACAGAATCAATCACAGAAACTTTATCAAAGTGTGTAAGGTACCATGGCAATGCACACCTTTTCAACAAAAAACAAAAAAAAAAGGAAAGAAAGACAAAGACTACGATGTCTATAGTTTGTCTCCATTGAAATGTTTACACAAATTTAAACATCACACTTGAGTTGCTAGATGAGTAATGATGCCTTTTGCACCTTAACTCATTTACTGCCATTGACGGCTAAAGACGTCAAAAATCTATTTTTTTGTTTTTTTACTTGGCTGGGAGTGAATGAGTTAAGTATGCAATAAATGTCAACATCTGGGCCCGGTAAATTACTGAGTATTATGCACTGCTGAGATATCCATTAGACGTCTGCATTAATCTGTTTGTCGATATCGGTGCAAAATTATTGATTTGGGGTATATAACTAAATTTCTGTGACACTCAGGGCGGCTGCTGACAGAGCAATTTGTTCATTCCCCGCTTTAAATATCCTCTACTCACACACAGCTGGAGAAGAAGAATTGACAAAACAACCATTCATCCTCACATTCCCACGAATAGCCAATATAAAGTCTTCAATTCATCAAAAAATTCATCTCTTTTTTGCAGCTCACTCAATCCAAGAAAAATTGGAAAAATGACAACATTTGCAGCTTTCTGTATCCTGTCGTTTCCAGTAACTCCCAGACTATTATGGTCAAAAAGAAAAAAATATTTTAAGGCTTGAATACAAACATCCTGGCACAATTCCTGGTACCATAGAGACTGCACTGAAATCTCTAATCAAGTTTCTGACATATTCTAAATGGGCTCATATATTTCACGTGTGCATTCTGCAAAACAATATTTCCCCTAAAGGTCACTCTTGAGCGTAAACACATTCAGATCAGATGCAGATTTTTTTTCTCTCCATCTCAAAACAATTCCCCACTTCTCACCTCTATTGATGGACTCCCTAACATATGCAAATGAGGCTTTGAAAAATTAATTGACAGCTTCTCTGACATGGTTTGATTCACCGCCACAGTCAGGCAGGCGGCAGTCTCCAAACCTGCCCCTTTTTTTTTTGTGTGTCTCCGTCCCGGTCACTTAAGGAATCTGGCTGTGTTGTGTACATCTTAGTCACAGAGACCGCAATGATATTGTCCCACATTTTCATTTCACCGCGCCGCGTGTGTTCGTGTTTAACTTTAGTTGTATCTGCTTGTTCAGCGCATGCAATGACGCGATAATTACCGTACATACTTGCCAGGTGGGGGAAAAAAAAAAATGTATGTTGCACAATGAATCAGAAAAAGAAGATAGTACTGGTACCACGTTTTGAGCGTTTTAACTGTGTTTCCATACATACCTTGAAAAATATTACCACCTTGTGGCACCAGCGTAGGCAAGCAAAGAGGAAGGACAGAAGAAAGTTTTTGAAACAGAGAGAGACTCGGGGTGGAGGCGTGAAGCCGTGATGATGAAGGTCAGATGCAGTCACAACTATGGATTCCTTTGCATGCATGCCACATATCTACATGCATTTCGACATGAAACGATGGGATCCGTTTGCGCAAAGGCCAGACATGCGGGTATTTTGTACTAAATTGTTTGTCCTTTAATATTTACTAGAACAGATATTTTTTGGGGGGGGTGTGAAGCTTGTATCCCACTGAGGGGCAAACCTTGGCGAGTGTTGGCAAAGGTAGCAAATATCGGGTTCTTGTCTGGGTTTTTTTGAAGGTTGCAAGCATTCTCTGGACATTTGCCAACAGTTGCAAAATTTTGCACTTTTACCTTGCGACAAGAAAAAAAAATTAACCATTGGCGACCGTCTGGAGGACATCTGGCGAACGTTTGCGACTTTGAACGACCCCAGATGAGAATGCAACATTTGTCATCGCCAACACTCGCAAATGTTTGCCACTCAGTGGGATGCGGGCTTAAATTTTTAAACTGGCCAATTAAAAAAATGATGAGCATTATACCCCAAATCTGGTACATTGTAATCGGCTTGCGTATGCAAAGCGCCATGCAGGTGTTTAGAAGAGGGCAGCATTTCTTTGCTCGCATTAAGAATAAGGGGTAATACTTTTCCACATTAGATTATATAAAATATTAATTTCTTTGAAGTTGAATTTCTGTTGGGTCATTCAAACATGCTCTTTACTAAAATATGTTTGTATTATTGTGATGATTATTCGAACTGGATGTGTTTGCATTATTGGCGGACATGCGACATAAAAAGTAATAAAACAATATAAAATAGGGAAGACGTTAAATGCAGAAAAGTCATGTTTTTTGTGTAATGAATTACTTTAACGGTGGTTAAAAAAAAAAAAAAGAAGAAGTCGTAACAAAACACTAAACAAATGCACCTGTCGTGCTCCATGCGAAATCATTTCAAGGCAAAATAAATAACGTCATTCACATTTTTTTCCAGTTATGCAGTCCCCAGGTACGGAATGTGATTGCGTCACATTGCCTTAACTCAAATTATATTTCATAAAAGTCTTTTACTCATGACATCTGTCCAATATTGAATTTAATAAATGTGCACAGCCAAGATAACAATGAGAAGACAATTAGAGACAAAAAAAAATCATCAGTGGATAATAATCAGCTAATCTTCTATTCCCACTTGGGAAATATGGAACATGTTTATGACTCTCTTGTTGCAGACAACTTAATGACTCCTTTTCTTTGGGCTCGACCTCCAAAATGATTCACCAGGCAGTGGGAAATTAACCGGAAAAATTCCTTTGAGGGAGCTCTCATCGACAGTATGAGGAAGATGAACGAAATGCGAGACTAAAAGGCAAAAAAGAAATCTAAAAAAAAAACATTCATAGCCAGGCTGGGATTGGTCCACAAGAGAGGCAATAAGCGAAGACAACGGTATCAAAAAACGTGAGGGGGAAAAAAAATGAAGGCTCTGTACGAATGTTCACTCGATAAGGCACACTTAAAATCCTTCAATTTAAAAAAATAAATAAATATATAAGATAAACATAATTAATTCAAATTGCTTCCTATATACTCTCAAATTCTCATCTGCATCTAAACGCTCGACGGTGTCCATGTTTTTGTCCTACCTGAACTAGAATTTCTTTCTGCTTCCTGTCATGATCTGTCTTTGTGATTTTTGCTTTAGTATTTAGTTTCATGCTTTTTCCTCGTGTTTGTCGTGTCTTGTCATGTTTATTGTGAGCGCCTGTGTTTGTCTACCCAAGCCCCAGATCCTTCCAACCCTTTGTGTCTTGTCCAGGTGCTCCTCGTCACGTTAATTTGTTTGGATTTAGTTCCCTGTTTACTTTCAGTTCTTGTCGTCAGATATTCATGTCCGCGTTAGTTGTCTTCCTACCCATCTCGTCCAGTCAAGACCAGTTTAGTTAAGTAAGTCATCGTGTTTTGTTGGTCCCTGTTCTGATATTTTAGTTGTTTATTTTTTTTCCCCAAGTTCCTTGTTTGCCTTTTATTTCTTCAATTAAAAACCCCTCCAAGTTACTCCTGCCTCACTTCATTGCATTTTTGGGTCCTCCTCTTCCTCAAACTCCACAGCAGCCTGACAATGACATAATGAAGTTCGACCAGCCTAATGCTGTGGTCAGACCGAACGCCAGCTCTGATATATATTTCTTTAATTCCCTCGATTAATTCGCATCTGTCATCGCTCAAGCACTTAACCATCAGTGTCACTCACACACACCAATTTTCTGCTTCCATTTGTTTATTTTAACCACATTTTCTACCAGTATCAAGTCTGTTATTCATTCCCACTTTTAATTTTCCCGCTCATGAGTGTCTAATGACTTATTTCCACTTTATTTGAGGCAAGTACTGTATATGATCTGACGTAGCTGCGGGCTACATGCAAACCAGTGAAGTGGTCCCTCTCATTCCCTCCCTCTTGCTCCTTCCAAACATCCAGCTCCTAAACATCCTGCTCAATTATTCATCGTGCTGATTCTCAGGGGGGGGGAATCCGGCTACATGGCTGCACCGACAACCAATGTTGCAGGATCAGGGTGGAGCACGGCGTTTTCATCGCTAAATACACTGCAATGGATGGGAATTGCTGTTTTATTCTATATTGAGTCTTATAATTAAGATTCAGACAGCTCATCCATTCATTGAATTATACAGCATCTGGACCAATATAATTTAGCCAAAATTATGCCTCTTGTCAGACGATGCACCACTTCTGCCAGAAAAGTGTATTTATTTTGTTTGCCATGGAACACGACAAAATAAAAACAGGGAAAAAAAGAACCTGATCAGAATCAAATGGACTGAACAAAATGATTATCAGAATTTTTAAAAATTCTAAATGTATTGCAAGCGTGCCCCGCTCCTTAAATTTGTAATTAAACTCACCTGTGGCAAGTATCAGGTAATTTGGAAATCACACTCACAGCCATTTAAAATGGAGAAAAGGTGGGTCGACTTATGTGGTGTGTGTCTGTACCATACTTAGAATGTAGAATAGTAAGATGAGAAAAATATAGTCAAAGTATTTCAAAACAATAAAATTGTGGAAAAACACAGACAATTTCCAGACTATAATGTAAGGCACGGGTCCTCAATCCTGTGTTTGTCCTCTGTGTGTCTACTCACTGATTGTGTGCTCTGATATGTTCTTGTTCGGGAGGGAAAACAGTGTTACTGTTACTTACTTTTGTATGTTGCTGCAGCCTGATAGCTAACGGGCTGTCTAAATATAGTGAGCTCGAGTTCGCACACACATACACTCACTCCCTCACGTGCACTATGATGACCTTATTGATGGAAGCATATTTCGAAAATTGTCCTGGCGAGCAAGCTGCCAAAAACATTCAAAGAGGAGTCGTCCTATCGTCCAAAAAAAAAAAAAAAAACATTTAAAAGGGACATGTATGGACAAATATTTTTTTTATTGTTTGTAAACAAATGGATGCGATTCTGGCACCTATTCACCATCAAGTGTGAAATAAAAAAAATATTGAATCTATTTTTATGATTTGATTATATGGCTTCTTACAATAGCACTGGTGAGCTATTTTTAGAACAGGCCCACGGGCTGCTCATGTGGCCCTCGGGGGCACCATGTTAGTAATCCCTAGACTATATGTTTCTCGTAAAACATTCCAAATGGAGTGTTTGTTTGTCCATACGTGACCTGTGATTGCTTGATTGTGGGTGTGTCCCTCTTCTCACCCAAAGTCAGCTGTGATAGGCTCAAACTCAGACGTGACCCTAACCAAGACACATTCTACAAATGGTTCGATAATAATTTTTGAATTATTGAATGGTTTGTTTTTACTTCCATATTCAACACATAAGATGTAGCTGAGGAGAGCAATGAGTCCAAGTTTTTCAAAGAACGATAAAAAAGAAAGTGGATTAATTGCTTGGGGTTGGAGATGCGCTTATTAAATGTAGCCAACGGCAGCACCCTAAGCGTCGAAATCCTCCACAATTTGTCTCTTGGACATAAAATAGATTGAGTGGGTGGTCAAACCAAGACCGGAGCTGAGGAAAGCAACTAAGGAGTTTGAATTTATGAGGGAAGCAAAACCACTGACTATTGTCACATTTGCAGCCCACATATTTGCTGCAACAGAAAATGTGGGCATAATTCCATCCCCGATCACATTCATTATAGTTTATCCTTGATGCCATCAGATCAAGCTGGGGAAGGTTGACAAGGGGGCAGGTGAACTTGAATTCATTATCACTGTTATCACTTCCCAACACTGGCCTCCCTTCAGTCCCTGAGCAACATGCTGCAAGCAACAGCCGACACGCACAAAGTAATCTACTTAACAAAGCTTTCGCTCCTGGCTGAAGGTCCACACTATTCAAGCTTTTTCATTCATTTATCTGTCAGCATTCAAATTTGGCAGGAAATTACAACTACCAAGCAACACCTGTGTCACTTTATCTGTGTTGTGTGTGATGAACATTTTGGGGATGGCGTAATAAAGCATGAAATGGTTCAATTTAATTATCCCCTATCAAAAAAATTGAACGCATGAATTTTTAATAATTCTTTCAGTTGTCAGCAGGGATAAACTGGATGGGTAGTTCTGCTGATAATTTGTACCAAGCAGCATTGTAATGTGCATGTAATTAGCGCTTTATAGACTAAGACAAGTCTTAGCCCTTTGCAACATTTACATGCCTTTGCGGTGCTTTTTTCTGTTCTCTAATCTGATGGTTTATGTTGGCCGTACGGCAGGTGAGCCTGGTGCTATCTATCTGTGGAGGAAATGTCAAGGGAGTCTTGGAAAGATGACGGAAAACCTGATTGTTGTCAAGTCAAGACTCTCTTTAGCAATCGTGATTTGGACATCATCTACTTTACGGTGGTGTGTACTAACAAAAATGCCTTTTGGAAACCAAACCCATATGTTTATACCAATCCACCTACGTAAAGCTACCCAAGTATTTTTTGTAGCAGGTCCTAACCAAGTTCTAAAGTCATCATCCAACCCACCAATCATATTTTTTATCCGGCAAGTAGTGTCAGATTCATAAATATTGGGTAATCAACACAATTCTCATATTTTTTGGTTTAAAAACATAGTTTCCAGTGGAACGGGTTCCCCCGTATTATATAATTATTCAGCCAAATGCTTCCGAACTAAGTGGATGATGACAGTGCAGATGGACACTGACCCAAAGCATGCTGCAGATGGATGAAATACAGCATCGAGACATCTATGCAATCTAGACTGCAGGCTATAAAATGACTGCAAAGCAATTGCAACCAAAATGAAAATGTAATTTATGTTTGGTATGACCATACTTGATGATAGAAATCAATTTATAAAAGCAATGGCCTCAGACGTTTCTTTTAAAAATGCGCCATGAGTGGAATTGTTTGTGGGACTGACTGACCAGCCACGTTATGCCCAGCAACAGCACATACGAAATCAGAGTGGGGGGGATGCCAGTGTGTGTGTCAGCAGTGGCTGCTAGCCATTTTGACTCACACTGCATGACCATCAACTCTTCCCAGAAAAAATATAACTGAAAGATTTGAGCTGACTCTATCTACATAAATGTGCAAAAATAAATATATTCTTTTCAAATGGTAATTGAAGGAAGTCAGAAGATATACACAAACCGATGTTATGATGAGGACTGTTGAGGGTCTCGTCAAGTTATAGTTTTAGTATGAGGTTTAGAAACAACTACATATTTGAAATAATGAAACTCTATAAAATAGTGATTTATGTCTTTTCGTGAGGTACTTGGTGCTGCTTTGTGCTAAATTATATATTTTTTTAAATTCTGTTGGAATTCAAATGTGAAATAATATATATAGTCTCAGATCAAATATGTCACCTCTTAGTTTTGTTTTCAGGATTTATAATTTTTTTTCCTCAAAGACATCACGTCTACTAGCTTCCTCCGACTAAATGAAAATAAAATAAAATAAATTAATTAATAAATAAATTCGTATGAAAGCAGGGCAAGCACATGTTGGGGTTTTAAAGCTTTCTGGCTGAAATATTAAATTTTACAGTGTTGTTAAAGGAAACATTAGATTAACACGTACTTACATTGTGCCACCTCAATTTTTTTTTTTCTCCAAGGCTGAGAAAGTTATCATTGAGTTGCACCAACTCAAATTATTTTATCAACAAAACATTTTAAGTGTCTGTTTTGTGAGAAGTCAAAATACATAATAAGCTCAAATAATAAGCTCACATGTGACCATGAACAGAATAAGCGGAAACGTAAATGGATGGATGGATGTTATGGAGCAGCTGTAGTGGCTGTACCACAATCAAGCTGTCAAGTTTGCCTGCCACAGCAAAATGCTGCTGTCTTATTATGTTCTGCAGGAAGAAAGATAACCCTCTCAGTGTGATGACAAAATGTGTCATCAGCAAATCAATTTACTGAGTTGGCTTATTAACAGCCTTGTTTTTAGTGTATGCGGCATGCGGACGTGATGATATGTAAGGAATTGCCATGATTCATGTTTAATTTTCTATCATTGAAACAGGCATGCAAGTTTGCTGTGTAATGCTAGCGCTATTAGCATCTTGTATAAAATAGAAAACAGAAAGGATGCAAATGTCTCTCAGAGACGCGTTTGAGTCCTTGTTTTTTTTTTTTTTTTTAAACCTCACATCCATTGGTGAATGACAATGAATCATCAGAGGGAAGGCCAGTCGTCATTTAAAGGATAAGAAACCATATATATGGTTTATTAATGTCGGGAAGTTAACCCTGTGCCAATTCCCTGAGGGATGAACTAGCTTAGCGCTAGGGAAATTATGCTAGCTAAAGCGAATAGAAAATAATTGAGATGCACTGAATTAACCAAACATGTGATTTCGGAATATGACACGGAAATAACATGCAAAGCCAAGATTTGAAACCAGAACCCCACAGGGCTGCTTGAACCCAAAATATTTCAAACATTAGACCAATTCCACCCCAAAATGTTCAACTGACATTCCGAGCTTGACACCATCAAAACGCTACATTAACCAACTATGTAGTTAGTCCGTAAGAAAACAACCATGCGATAATAAAACCATTCTGAATAATACACACATCTTATATTGAGCTTTCGTGTTACCTGACAGCACGTAAGCTAAACATGGACTGAAGTCTATGCACAACTATGCTGTCCCACCCCTCAAACGCTTCCTGTGTTCATAAAACGACTGTAGAATGAAGGCAATTGACGAACAATATTGTCAACATATTCTCAGCTGGCCTTACAACACAATGCATGACACTAGAATGATGTTACATGCGCCGCCAGTGGAAGGGGAGTTTATTATCAGTGACCGCTTTTTACGCAGCAGCGTCGGCTCAAGGGCAAGCAGCTTCCAGGATTAAGCAGCCACACTCCTGCTTCGTCGAGGCTCCTTTTTTGACTGATTCCACACATATGTCTCGCACATTGCAAGCACGCGGGTGACGCTGCAGCATCGAGTCAAATGAAACCAATAAATCCAGATATCACTCGCGATGATATTGCGGTTGGCAGCATCTAATATAGTCGGAGCGAGCTATGGTCCGACATTTTGCTCCCCGTTTGATCTGGAAATCATGAAGGGAGCGTACGTTCGTCTAAAAACGCCATACGCAATAATATGTTCGTTTTTCTTACCCGGGCCGCCATCTTCGCGGTTGTGGTGGATCAGTGATGCAGTATTAGTGGTCGGAACAGGTTCATAGGACGGGTGGGGGGGACATGAGCAACGGAGACTTGACAGCGGATGGCTTTATAAGGCGTAGCGCACTCTTCTCCGATTGGCTGAATCAACCGGAAGCTTGTACACTGAGATGCGTCCCATTAGCTCACGTGCTCTGGTCCGGCCTACTTGAGCGGGTTTGTATGACGTGCCAACACACTCACGTGTGTACATCAAACACGTATTTTAAAATAAATAAATATATAAATAAATAAATGAAGCAGAGGGGAAAAGAACGTGTATTCAAATGCATAACCCTACGAATATGTTGTCTAAAAATGGCCTGATTCAAACAGAACACTTTTTTTAAAAAAAGAAAAAAAAAACGTCTAAAATATGAAATATGTATTGCTCACACTGACGACAGTCGATAGCAATATATTTGTTTTGTTGTGTCATATTTTTTAAATTGGTTGTTATTTGTGAAAATTGTTGCACGTTACCAGTCACAGCGTCTGGATCAGCACCACGGACAGCAACACGATTTCGACACTCGTTCATGTGTCTCTAAACGTTTTATTGTTTTATTCATATACTAAATATGCTTCATTACTTATAGATTGGGGTTGATCAAAGAACTGGAGGGAATTTAGACGCCATTAATATTTAATTTTGGTTTATTATATTTTCAAGAATGCCGGCACAGTGACCCGACTGGTTAGACTGGGTTCGATTCCGACTCCGGCCTTCCTGTGTGGAGTTTGCATGTTCTCCCCGTGTCTGCGTGGGTTTCCTGCGGGTACTCCAATTTCCTCCCACATTCCAAAAAGTTGTATTGGACACTCTAAATTGCCCCTAGGTATGAGTGTGACCGCGGATGGTTGTTTGTTTATGTGTGCTCTGCGATTGGCTGGCAACCAGTTCAGGGTGTACCCCGCCTACTGCCCGAAGACTGCTGGGATAGGCTCCAGCACCCCCCCGCGATCCTAGTGCGGAGAAGCGGGACAGATAATGGATGGATTGATGTTTTCAAGAATAAACAGACACCGTACCAAAACACTTTTGCTGCTTTTGGAACGTGTTGTTGGGATTGCATTCAATCTTCATTTGTTTCAACATTAAGTGTTTTTGTCTTTAGTACATTCAATTCAATATATATTGAAAATAATTTCCAAATAATTGTATTCTGTTTTTATTTACATTTTACGCAACATCCCACCTCCATAAGAATTGAGGTTTGTATAAGTAAACTGGGAAAGGCTCCAGTTAGATGGATGACTTTTCTTTTATACTGACAATATAACAATACTGAGTCAATTATGAATGCAGCAAATTTAAATGAGTACAAACCAAATTGCTTGTAAATGTTTTTATACAAAGTACCTGTACCAGATGATCCCTTTGTTCTTTCTTGCATACATATTCATACATCCACATAGTAACAGACTGCAGCATCAGTATTCTAGTAACACTAGTAGCATTAAACTTGAACAAAGATTCTTGTTACACAATATGGTTCACAAATGGAAGAAAAAAAACATCATAAGTCTATCATCATCATTACACAATAGTTTTCATCTTGTAAGATAAAATATGGCACATATTTGATGAAACATGATTGGGAGGAGTGGGAGGGGTGTCAACCAAGTCTTCAGTCCCAAAGCCAGTCCTCTCAGAAGATAAGTGTCCTGCAAAATTTGCCTTTCTTTGTGTCTTTCCTCGTTTAATTGCAGGTTGGACCACAGCAGGTGGAATCAGTTCGAAGAAAAATAGTTTCCACAGCATCTTTTGCGCATCATCATCCACTCTTTCCTATATGCATGGCACAAAGTAATCAATTTCTTAAGCAGATGCGCTGGAGAACATTTCCACCTAAAGTAAGTGCATCACATTTGACTCTAAATCCACAGCGGACCAGATGATTCACCTATCAGAATATATATACTATATAAAATAATTTGTGAAAGATTGTATTCTTTTGCTTTAATATAAACCATGGCCATATGTGATGTGATCCAGCAATGACAGTTTGTGGGAAGCCATTTGTAGATACGAACAGATCTGAGGTTAATACCGACGGTGTTGTCATGCTCTTACAGTAATTGTGTTCGGTGGCACCATCCAAATCCGACATTTAATTTGAAAATGAGCCAAAAGTTGAATTGCCACTTTCCTTCTTTGCTTTCACATAACTCAATGTAATTTGCATTTTTTTTTCTTGCAAGTAATGACCAAGAATCCCGCAGACAGCTCCAGACCAAACATCAAGAGAATTTAGGTCATTTCAAATCGATTTTTATAAAATGTTCACAAGATGTAGCTCTTATTTTATTGTAATTTATTTATATAATTCAAACTTTGAATGATAATGGCATAACTGTATAATATTTAAAAAGAAAACACAAATTTATATTTTAAATCCTTTTCTCTTTACCATGTATAGTAGTCATAATTGAATATATCAGCAAGCCTGGAATTTGTAATTCCGCCTAAACCGACTTTTTATCATTAAGCAAAATGTTACTTAAACTGCTGACATGTCGAGAAATGCTACTTGTTTTCCATTCAATCCATCAGAAACAGGAGAGGAGGGTCACATAAACAAGTGTGTTCATCATGGAGTCATTCTTCATATGCATAATATGTCACGTGAGGTCAGATTCTGCATTTGGGCTACATTGTTTTTACAGCACGGTCAATCCGTGATCACCAGAATACAAAACTAGAGCGAAAACAAAATGGAGAAAGCCTTGATGGAAATTGACATTGGTTCTCATCTTTAGCAGCCAAATTTTTCCCAAATAAAAATGTGTTTCAGTGAGATTATAGTGCCGCTGATATTTCGTCATTGAATAGTGTATCTTGAGAAATAATGTGAGAAAAACATTTTTGTTTACTTGTCACTGCAAGTGATGCAAATAAATCTACAAGGGAATATTTTGGTCAACATTATTGTCTAGCGGACTCCTCTGTGCAGTTTTTTATCTCAAAAACTAAATATTCAAGTCATAGAGAGGGAGAAAGAGAGCATATTTAAAATATTGGTTTGTATCGTTGGCCAAAAGCCCATCACTGTTTTATATTATGCAAAACAGCGACATAATGTGTTTTTATTTTTTTCAAATTTTGTGTTTATTTTCTATTTAATTATTTAATCTTTAATAAATAATTTTTTTATATTTAATTAAATTATTGTTGTATTGAACTGGAGCGGGGAGCTCTCTAATGTCGTTGCACGCCGAGTACAATGACAACAAAGGGCATTCTGATTCTGATTCTGATTCTGATTCTGATTCTAAATATTATCTATGTGGGAAATAGCGATTGCTTTTGTGGATTTTAAAGGGAGTGTCAAACCTTCCTTTCAACTGGGAGTAATTATGAGCATCCCACATGTAACGTGACTCCGCGTAAGTGTTCTCTCATTACCACGGACGCGAGCCGAGCGAGAGCCCTTTTGAATCAATCTAAGTGCAGATCCTCAGTATTGACGAGATGCTGCAACCTTTTCACGCATTTCGCTCATTAGCATCTTAACAGTCACCCGATGTCGTAACCAGGAGTCTATTATTTGCGCTCCCCGCAAATGCCCGGCCGAAAGCAGCATGCCGATGAAGCTATACAAGTAGCCATGCAATTTGTTGAATGATTGAAGTTCAGAGAGTGAAATTGGGAATATGAATCATGAAACAATGACGGCTTCACAGTTTGGCTACTTTGTTATTGAGATACTCGATGGCGACGAAGAGTATGGACGAAAGCCGTCCTGCAAATGGGAGACAAACTTAATCTTATCTTCCATTTTCGTTCATACAGCGCTTCACGACACAGCAACTGGCTCGAATCCCAACTCCCCCCACCACACACACACTCGCCCAGAGGGAAAATAAAAAAAAATGCTCGAATTGAATCTGCCTCCATATGCGCTTTTTTAAGCCGTCCGTGCAGAAACATAAAATAGGCGGTACCGTAATTTTGCTTTCATTGCCAATAAATTGGTGGCAGCATTTTGGACAGAGGTCACATTTACGTCTCAAACAAGTTTACAATGCTTTTTTCCACACTTTTCTGTAAAAAAAAAAAAAAAATTGGTTGTCATTCTAGATATGGGCCTATAGGGCGAACGTACACAGGAATTGGAAGTTATCATTTAAAATCCCATTTTGGGAACGCATTGAAAGGTTCTATTGCATTCTTTTATGTTTCTTTTTTTGGAAACATTTACAACCGGGTCGTTTTCCTTGTTAATGATATGTGCTCTTGCTGAATAATTTCCAAACAGCTTTTTGCTTTATATCAAAATTAGTTTTTAAGAACTGTACTTTATTATATTTATTACGGATATGTATTTTGATCGTATGCTTTCTTCAAAGTTTCAACAGCAAGCCTCGCAGCCGGCGTTGATGAGTGCAATAAGCCTTCTGCATGAGAATCGGAATAAGGTTCAGTGGAGTTGGCAGTAAGCAGGTGGCCATGTGCAATGACATACTGGATGATGTGAGCTCATGCAATGTGGAATCAATATTCAGTATCTTTATGTTTATATTATTCATCCTTACTTAGATAAATGAATGTTGTCTGGCGTTTCTAACCTCTTTTATTTTTACAGAAAGACACTTTCAGTGACTCTTTTTTGGGTTGTCCTTCAAACAACCTGCTGCAAACATTATGCATGACCTGTGCCTGTAATAACATTGTTAGTATCAAATTTTGCAATCAATTACACATTAAAAATTATGATTTTTCTTACCTTAGGTCGATCAAATATCATATAAGTTAGCTGAGACAATTAAATCCAATTAGCAGATATTACAATATTAATAATAGGGTGTCTCCTTGTTCTTAATAATCAGAACCGTAAAACATTAGAGACGCCAGACAACACCGTTGTTTCAAAGTTTACACAGCATTGCTGTGGTTCACCTGTCCTCATCATATCAAACCCCGCAGTTCCCACATCCATCTTTTGTTCCCTCCTCCATGCCTCGTCCTTTTATCGGTCAAGGCCTATAAAGAGTTTGGTCTTCTCCTCTTCTTTCTTGCTCTCATTCTTCAGATCAGCAAACACCTGGGTGAAGAAGTGCGGGTCGGTGTTGATCTGAAGCATCTTGCCGCTCATGCGGTTGATGATCTCCAAGCAGCGGTCCCAAAAGGCCTCCTTCTCCGCCTCCACCAGGAAGGGCTTCAACGGGTAGGAGATCTCGTTGCCCATGTACGAGTAGGACAGGTAGAGGCATGTGAGCAGCGAGGCCTGCAGCTCGCGCTCCGAGGACACCTCGGCGGAGACCACGTCGCGGCACAAC
The DNA here is from genome assembly GCF_059441095.1 of Idiotropiscis lumnitzeri. NCBI lineage: Eukaryota > Metazoa > Chordata > Actinopteri > Syngnathiformes > Syngnathidae > Idiotropiscis > Idiotropiscis lumnitzeri. The sequence continues at coordinate 8,600,983 of NC_142405.1, read as the reverse complement.
ATGTAGAGGAAGACCACGTTGGCCGGAGTGATGAAGCCCTGATCCTGCCAACCTTGAAGGAGGAGGGAGCGGTCGACACTGCGCAGCCACAGCACAGGATCGGTCGGCGAGAGACGCTTTAGACGGTAGCAACGGCGGCACAGGAATTCGCCCAGGCTGCGCATCAGCTCGCTGGTGGAGGCCTGACGGGTCGGATGAGGACAGGGGGAAATGGAATACAGAAAGTGAGGAATGGGTCAATGAGGAACGAAACTACATCGTACACACATGCACAGGAATAGGGCTGTCAAAATTAAAGCGTTAACTTTGCAGATTAATTTAAATATTTTTATCTAAATTAAGTCGGTTTGAAAAGCACATTTTTTTTGCATGGGGGAAAATAAATTGTTGTTTTGTTTTGTTTTTTTAACGGAGGAAAAAAATTCTGTCATGCGGCAATAAGTGATATGTGCAGTATGTGTCCTTGGCCACTGAAACAAATTTTTTGGCAGCAGCTTTTCCCTCCTATATTTTGTGAATATTAAGTTCTAGAACTGTTAAAAATATCAGTTCCCCCTTCCGAGAATAAACGGTACTGAAAAGGCGGTACCTGAACAATGACACGCTTTGGTGTACCGACTGCAGTACAGGGCTGGATTCCGGAGCCAGTTAGGGAATTCTTTTTGGCAGCGACAGTAGCTACGTTAATGAGGGTCTTGGAAGTGGGCAGTTGGGAGGAGGTAGTCAAGGTGGTGGCCGAGGGATCCTGGCTGGAAGTGTAAGAGGAAAGATTTGCACAGGACTGAGACTTCTTCAGCTTCAAGCTGTTAGACGCCGAATTGGAGGTGATGACGTCATCCGCGTCCGGCGAGCATCCTTTGCCGCCGTCGCCGTCGGACTGCAGTTTCTTGGAACCCTTCCTCTTCGCTGATACGGCCACGATTCGTTTCCATGGCAATACACTGATGATGGAGGGGCGTTTGAGGGATTTGGCAGCAGCTGCCGCAGCATCCTTAGCGTTCTTGCTGTTCTGGACAGCCGTGTAGTGACCCACTGTCGCTGGGCCATCCTCGAACAGGGCTGCCTTGCGGTAGCTGGGGGAGAGGGACAGCACTGTACCCATGATGCCTGGCGAGGGTCAGCGGAGTGACAGAGCACTGATATAGTGTAGAGCAATGAGGCGAAACCTCCTTGTTTGGAAACGAACCAAAGTGTCTCACCACTGGTGAACCTGTGAGCAGAAAGAAGTC